>NW_022436948.1:23470420-23485913 GCF_009761245.1 Sapajus apella | reverse complement strand
ATCAGCACTTCCAACCAACACTTACTGTCATACTCAAAACTGTTATTTTACAGTTTTTCCTTTCTATTTTGGCTTCACTGTTTTGGCATCATTTCTTGATTCAAGTTTACTTGCCAGCATCAAAAACTCCTATAACTTATTTCTTAGTTATGTGACTGCATTGATGCTGCTGCAGTTCAGGGAACTGTTTATTTTTATTTTTTTTAATTTCATAAGAGAGAATGTCTGAAAGGACATAAGCTAAAGTAAAGAAACAAGAATCTAGTCCTGCTGCTTGACAAAATAGTATGAGAAAAAAGCAAAGAAGCACCAAACCAAACAATAACAGCAAAATATCTAAGAAAATTTGATAATTATTTTGTCAGAATGAAAGGTTTTTCTCCAAGTGATATTTTTAAGTTATTTTATTCTCCCTAGTTTATACATCTCCTTTATTGTATTAAATAAGAGAGTCTGCCTAAGTATTTATAGCTGCTATATGAAAAAGCTTATATCCTTTTTTTAGAAAGGGGTTTGTGATATCACTTGATTTGTACAAGTTAGATAAGCTATGCAATTAATAGTGAAATAGTTTTATTAAGCTTTCTTTAAATGATAAAGATTTTACTTGAAAACACTGGAAGGAAGTTTCTGTTTTTACGGGGGTATTTAAGACAGTGCTTGTAATTCTTCGATGATTTCTTTGATATAGTTAAGTGAATTTTGGCTAAATACATATTTTTTCAAATAACAATTATTTGAAAATAGAAAAATATGCCAGAAAACAAAACTGGTTTTGCTAATGGGTTGCTATTTAGATTCTAAGTATTCATTAACCAGGAGGTGGCTAATGAGCAGATGCTTAATGAGCAACAGAAATGAATAGACAGGTTTTTTGCTTGTTTATTTTAGACAGACTAAAGGTGCAGATTATGTTGATGAAACAAACAAACAAAAAACCAAGAAAGTATTCAACCTGATGGGACTTAAGGAAAGATGTTCTAGTAATAGAATTGAGTATGGTGTAGAAGCTTGCATTAGCATTGTAGAAAAATATTTCTACGACTGTAGGGATAAATAGAACTGATACAAAAAGAGCACTAATAGTTAAACTTATTGAAACAAATGTAATCAACTCATATTCAATATATTATGCATTGTTTTTTATCTTTATAACTAACAAACTTGCTAACGGCCATTTTACTGCTTATTTTCAAGGTTAAGAAGCTGTGTGGATTTTTATTCTGTTTGTTTTTGAGAACTAAACTCTGATTTTTCAATCTTGTCCAAATTCCTATTTAAAGGGCCTGGGGAGTCAAGCCCTACAAATCATAAATCCCCATCACGTGGATTTTATTTAACCCTGAATATCCTAACTTACTTTCTAATCTGACTGTGGCATAACAAGGAAGAAAATTAAAATGTTTTACCCCAAAGTATATTTCCTTGCCATCTCTTGAAATTGCCCTGCAATGGGAAAAATGGGAAAAATCCTCATTTTATAAAGAATCCCCTGTTCCCTTTGTTTTCCTGCCTTCCAAACCCATGAGATAATCAACTAAAAGCAAGGCATCCTTTTAAGACCTATAATAAGAAACATTTTACAACCTGCTCTCTCTGAAGTGTACATGATAATTTTCAAAGAAGCAAGTCATTAGATGTTTGCCTTATTAAGACCTTTACTGGTCCATCTGTGCAAATAGCTTCCTTTTATGGGCCCTGAAGCACTACATAATTTTTAAAATAACTTTTAATTTTACTCTACCTTGCTACAGTTTTCAACAAAGAAAAATTCACAACTTTTCTCCCAACTTTACCTCATGCCTGTTGATGAAATCAAACTGGTTCAGTTTTAATCATGCTTCCTTATTCAAATATGGAACACATTTTGGGATTACGGAGTTGAATCAATCATAATTTATTCAATAACTTATCCCTATAGTTGCGGAGGAAATAGTACAGTATTAGGTTTATATTTTATTTCCTTTATTTTTATATATAATTTGTATACTGATACAAATAAACTCTACAGATTAAATACCCTATAATGATGAAATTCTAACATAATTTTTCACATCTATAAAACACCACAACATTAGGCTTCTAATTACATGCTTGATTCTATTTAATGGATTCATAATTGATGGCATATACCCTTCTGAATTGCCTAATAAAAAGAGCATGAAAATTAGAGTCAGCCACTGACTATCATCACAGTGACTACTTTTTTTTTTTAATGTTACTATAAGGAATTTAGAAGTCTTCCATTTCCTTTTAATATTGTTGTTAATATTACATGATCATGCATATAAATGGGTTTTTGAACATGTAAATAGTATGCAAGCAGAAATGTTATTATTGGGGTAGGAGCATTTGAAGATAGCTTGATTCATTTCCCTAGGTTATTAAATACACAGTTATTATTATTCTACAGTATGCAACAGATCAAGTGGCTGATCAAATGACTTCTGGAGTTGACTAACTGGACTTTACAAAATTTGGATTTTTTTTCAATTCACGCTGAGTACTGTAAAATGAAAAAAAAAAAAAAAAAGGTTTTCCTTTTCAGAGTCCATTTTAATCTGATGTACTCCTCGATTTGCATTTCCCACATTCTCCTAATTTGTACCAGAGATAGAAAACTGAAAGGATAAACTTCCTTAAGGATGCACTAGAGAAACTATCATTTTAGAACCCACATAGTTCATTTATACTGAAACCTGATTTCAGTAGGAGTTAAGTCAGGGATTATGTGCCATTCGCATGATTATTTTGGGGGTTGGATTATGAGTGCTAACAGAACTCTCGTATCTCAGGTGCCACCATTTTGGTCAATGTGAAGAAGGCACAATGATTCATACTGCTTTCTGTGTTCCTTGTTGACCCAATTTGGTTCCTTCTTTCATATTTCAACTCAATCCTACCAATGGCACTTAGCCTTGCACTTCAGTTTTAGATGTAAAACATTTTTGTTTGTCCTGACAGAATGGAAGATGTTAGCATCACCAACTGTTCTTTGTTCATCTTTGGATTTCCTACAAAACCCGTCATTGGGGGTCTAATATTGGAGATCTAACAAGGAACCTGAACGATGTTTTAATATTAGAAGTATTGTCTTCTCAGTGCCTTAATCTTCCGATCTAAGAAATGAAAAAGAGCACAGTGTCTATACGCCTGTGTGATTGTAAGAATTAAATGCGTCAGTACTTGTCATACATAGGCACTAAAATTGTTAGCTATTTTGGTTATCATTAGTATTCTTTCTTGAGGTTGTAGGAAACATGATCACAATATTAAAATTAAATTCACTGTGGAAATTGTTAAATATTTATTTGGGAACAGCATGATAAATTTACTTTCCTCTTATCAAGATACTTTAAAGATGTTACTCTTCAGACCAAAATATCTGAACCCAATGCCACTGTGATATGTGGTGCAAAAATCCCTTCTATAAGAGAAGTGTTTGTCCCAGCTGAACGGAGAAATGGTCAAGAGCAATTTTCAATTTCTTCAAAAATTGCTTCAGCTCTAGATGATCCCACGTCCAAAGTAATATCCCTTCCATGGTTTGTCCACAGCTAGTGAGGCAGAATATAAAAACCTGACTATCTCAGAAAAATTCTAAAGCATCCTTCAAGCTCTCGAATGCCCCATGAAGTTAGCCAAGGCTGTCAATGGGCCTCTGTTGCAGTTTGACTTCTCCTTCCCAATTCTGCATCTTTGCTTTCCCTTTTACATGTGTTGATCCCAAGAACACTTCTTGTAAACATCCTTCAAGCTAAACCAGTTCAGAGTTTGTTTCCGGGAAACCCAGTTTGGGATATTCACATAGAGCTATAACTTTTCGTGTAATGGATGCTTAGTTAAATGGATACCAAATTGAGCTGAAAAACTAAATATAAAACAAACTTCATTTTCAGAATGCAAATTATTTGCAACTCAGGTTTCTTAGGCTATGTTACGCTGGGGATAAAATTAGTCATAATAGGAGTTTAGACTTAGCATTGTAGCTTCTGAATCCAGCACAGTGTCTTGTGCCCTAATAGGCTCTTGACAAATACTGTTGTGTGAAAGAACAAGCTGACATTTCTGTAAATTTGGCCACCTTTGCTAGTTTACAATTTCTGTTTTGCTTCTTTTCTTTTCTTTTCTTTCGAAACTACAACTTCTGTTGCCCATTTCTTTTCCAAGTTTACTTTCTGGAGTCTCATACAATTGTAGGAACTTCTTCATCTCCATTATTTCAAGACAATTAATAACTTCCCTTTTTGTGGTTCTCTAGAACTGTTATTTCTGATGTAGTAATAACAGTGGTGCAGATAAGCGACTTCAAAAACCTTTCTCCACAGTTATTACTGTTGCTATCATGCTAAGTTCTCCAGTGAAGAAGAGAATTCTTTTTTTTTGGTCAACTTTTATTTTAGAATTAGAGAGTATATATACAGGTTGTTAACAAAGGTATATTGCATGATGCTGAGGTTTGATGTATGAATGAATTCATCATCCAGGTAGCGCACATAGTGCAGAAATTTTTTTAAAGATGATTTTAGTATGCTCTATCATGAGAACTCAAACTCATGATTTTTTTTTTTTTTTTTGAAATGAAATTTCACTCTAATGCCCAGGCTGGTGTGCAGTGGGGAGATCTCGGCTCATTGCAGCCTCCTGGGTTCAAGCCATTCTCCTGCCTCAGCCTCCCATGTGGCTGGGACTACTACAGGCACCCGTCACCATGCCCAGCTACTTTTTGTGTTTAATAGAGACAGGGTTTCACGATGTAGAACAGGCTGGTCTGGAACTTCTGACTTCAGGTGATCCACTCACCTCAGCCTTCCAAAATAGATGCCCATTTCTTAAATGTTTTCCAGAGATTTTAGTCCATATTCTATTTCAGGTATGACTTGTATATTTCTCTCTAGCATGTAGTAAAGATTCCACAAAGCCTAGGCTAGAAAAAAAATTGAGGAATTTTCCACAATACTGAGCATTCAAAAACATCCCTTTCTTTAGACAGAAACACTGGATTTCTTGGAATGAATTATTTACCCAGAAGCATCTCATCCCTTGGGCAAATAGACCTCTGATGGCCTGTAATCCTACCAAGCAAACAAACACTATAATCGACTAAATTTAGGCTCCATCTGGGGTTTCTACTATAGTTAGAAAATCAATTGTGTAATACCCTATTTACTATTTTTTTTTTTTCAAAATGAAAATGAAAGTAGATAATATTAGACCAGTCAGCACAAAATTTGCGGTCTCTTAAAAAATTTAGAGTAAGTAAAGTCTTCATAAACCTCACATACTAATTTCTAAGGGTTTATTTTGTTTTTGTATTTTGCTTTGCTTGCTCATTCTCTTTACTATTTCTGACCACTTGCTTATGCTTTAAGAGCATGTAATAAATGTATTTCACTTAGAGCAGGCAAACTTTTTATGGAATAGTTGGCAAAAAGGAAAAAAAATAGTTACTGGTATTTCATTGTGAAGATATTAAATAGTAATTATAATTCTATAGAATTAAATGTTATGGTAATAGGCTCAAAGTAGCATTTAAAATTTGCTTCTGAGTAAATATTTATATAATGATTGTTCATTTAAATGTCAAAAGGATAAATGTTTTGCATTATAAAAATTTGTGGGGACATCAGAATATGGTTAATAGCTTTTTCTCACTCTTAGGTTTTCTCTATTTCCAATAATATTTTCATTGCATCCACCTTCTTCAGTGAATATTGCATATTATTCCTTACTTGTATATATTACAAAATTTTTTATTAACGACACTGATGAAACTAACCTGTGAAGCATGTGGACCAGTTACGATTTTAAACAGTTTAATTAATTTTCAATTCTTTTTTCTGTGTTTTCCCCTTTTTTGTTTTTTGGAGCTCTGAAGGTCAACTTTGTAGACTACATGTTATTTTAAAAAATTGTTTAAAATTTTTGCCATTTATTTACATATATCTTATTATTTTCTACATATGTGTGTATGCCCCTTTATATCATTTCTAATGCACTATAGTTTTTTCCCTTTCATTTTTTCATTTTTTTTGGCATGAGTATATTTAAGAAATCAGTTTTGTTTTTATTTTCTCCTTTTCTGTTCGTCATTTTGTGTTTTCTTATGCCAAATTCATCTTTTATCCCTATTAATTCCCCTTCTAAAGTTCTCTTGATTTCGTTTTTCTTTTCCTACTTACTTACATGTATATACATACATATATACATTCATATATGGTATTTTTAATAATACAACTTATTTTTTTTGAGGCAGAGTCTCTCTCTGTCACCAGGCTAGAGTACAGTGGTGCGATCTTGACTCACTGCATCCTCCGCCTCTTGAGTTCAAGCAATTCTCCTTCCTCAGCCTCCTGAGTAGCTGGAACTACAGGCGCATGTTACCACGCCCAGCTAATTATTGTATTTTTAGTAGAGATGGGGTTTCACCATGTTGGCCAGGATGGCCTTGATCTCTTGATCTTGTGATCCACACGCCTTGGCCTCCCGAAGTGCTAGGATTAAAGGTGTGAGCCACCACACCTGGCCAAGAATAAAATTTTTCCTATTGTGAACATTACTGTGAGTACACATCTGTTCCCCTATGTTTGGGCTTAAACTATTCTTTTTTATTTTTTAACTCTTTATATAATTTGGTATCTGTTATGATTTCCATGTATATTAGGAAGATGGTCCTTAGAAACACCAATTATTTACTCCATACTAACATCCAAAATATCATTTGACATTTTCATTGGTTTGAATTCAGAATTAGAAATTCTTATTTTCATAAAATAAACATTATAATCCATAAATCATGCCTACCCAGTCAACAGTAGTTGCTGAAGCTTTTCATGATTTTATGATTGAATAATCTGAATTAGAAATTTTTTTCAATAATGTTACATATTAGGAATCTAGCCATAAATACAAATTTATTGGTGAATACTGATTGTCATCATACAGTACAATATGTCAAGTATTCAAACAGATGGTTTATTTTTTAAAATATATTTGAACTCTTTTACTTCAGTTTGTAAATCTTACTACTAATGTACTCCTGCAGTCTAACAGATTAATATAAAATGTTAAAGTTTTAACTATGATTTAGTACATGAAGATATACTCCTCACATACTCAACTACTAGCTCATGATGATTAGAACAAAATTTAAAAGCATGGTTTATACACATAGACTGGATAATATCTATCAAGGTGTATTGCCAGAGTCATTACCTAAGTATAAACACAGCAGCATATGAAATCAATATCTATGGTGATTTAAAACACAAGTAAATTGATCCAAAGGTTGTGATACCAAACTCCATTTTAAATTGTAGGAGAGAAATGAATTAAAAATTTGACATAGCATACTTATTGCCAAAATTAATTTAAGTCTCTCTGTTGAATTTAGATTTTAAATATTTGTCTCAAAGAGAACTATGAGTATAGGAAAACTGACAAAATCTGAACAGTGTACTACTTAAAACTAGCATTTAACTTTTTTAGATTCTTTCCTCTCAGCCCTGCAAAATTAATCCAGGATACTGTCTCTGCCTCATAAATCTTTAAATACTTTCTTAGACTGAAGTTTTCTTATATGTAAAAATGAATCTGAATCTCTTTAGTTCTGAGATCCACAGGAAAAGATGTATCTCGGAAACACCCTTAAGGAAAATGAAATTTAAAAATATTAGCTACAAGAGAGAAATATAAACATGTATTTCTTTCTGTAACATCTCTTAATTTTCAGACAAACATTCTTATCTATTAAGTATTGATATATTTTTGAGAGTGCTGTGTAAATTGAGAAAGGAGATTAAAACAAAGAAGCTACTAAAGCAATCTAAATTATCTTCAAAACACTTAAAGAATGACTAAGTGATTATCTTGTGAAATCATTCAAATAATTTTTATGTGTCTGTGTGATTATGCCCACTGGGCACCTTTAAAAGATGGTTTAAAAATAACTTTATTATCTTTCTTAATCTTGCAACATATTATCCAGTAAATAACAAGCAGGAAACTAGATCATTCTTTACTAAAATAATGAGAATTTTAATTTATTAATAGGAGACTTTTTAGGTATAGGGTAATGATAGGGGACATGAATAGCTTTGAGAGCAGAACTGCTTACCTATTTTCTTCTCAATCTAACTTCTTAATTTGTTTGAATTATAATGAACTCTAAGGAGGAAAAACAGCTTTTTAGTCATATATAAAAACTAAAGCTTATCTCAGCACAAAATGGAAAACACAGGAGAACTGATGTTCAAAGTTAGCAGTTAGGAGAAGGCTCAGGGACACCCCACTCAAGGTTTGGGATTAGATTAAGTATCTCATCACTTAGTAGCTGTTATTTACACTTTTGAAACCTTACTTTCCCCATTTGTAAAACCACAGTAATAATGGAGCCTAACTAATACACTCCATGGGTGAAGTGAAAGAGGAAACACCTAAATACAGTGCTGACACAATCCAGGTTTGGTAATTAGTAGCTCTTGTCATCATTATTATTACACTTATACATCCCTAAATATTATGGGACTAAAATCCATCAGGATGAATAAAAGATAAAATTAGTACACCTCTTCTTAATGTACCTCATTTTGCTAGCAATATCTTTGTAGTCAATAAACTATTTCCTCTCTAGGTAAAGAAATTCTGGCTTGAGCATTTTTTATTTGCACTGTATTAACTACTGTCTTTACACATAGTAACAAAATAATTGAAGAAAGAAAACTTGTCTCTTTTTATATTAATAATGCTGTATATAGTACTGAAATGATGCATTTTAAGATCTAAACATGAAGTCAGGGAGTTGTATATATTCATTAAACTTTCCAATAGCTTTACCTTTGATTAAAAGTGTGTACTGATTATAATTTTGAGGAAAAGTGACAGAAATATTGTAGAATTCGACTTGGAATTAACGAGCAAATAGATTATGTTTGGCTTTCTTTTTTCCCTCAATAGTGTAATTTTAGTTTATGTTAGTAGAGTTATGTTGCCCATTCATCTGACTCAAGTTATCAAGTTGCAAAAATTCTTTCAGAGAACATGAAAATAAATGGGTAATTGACGGTTTAGAGCAAGTGACAGAGATATGCCTGTGTATGTGTGTGTGTGTGTGTGTGTGCACGAGAGAGAGAGAGAGAGAGAGAGAGAGAGGAAAAAGAAAGAAAGAAAAAGCAAGAAAAAAGAGAGAAAGAAAAAGAAAGAAAGAAAAGAAAGAGAGAAAGAAAGAAAGTGTGTGTCTTTTTAATCACAAAGAAGATTACCATTCTTAAAGAAACAGAAGTGTGGCATGGCTCTCCAGAAGTCAAACTGATCTGAAAGGCAGGAAGAGTCAAAGTTCTTCCTTCATGGAACAGAAACATGAAATTGTTGCTACTCATGGAAAGTCTTGGTATAGTTTTGGTTTAAACATTTTAAAATTATGAATAAATGATAAATATAGATAGAAAAATATCGTGATGAGAGAGTCAGGGGAAGTCAGTGTATATTTTGTGTATTTAACGTGGAGAGTTCTATAAATGTTAATTAAGTTTACTTGTTCCGGATCTGAGTTCAAATCCTGGATATCCTTGTTGATTTTCTGTCTCATTGATCTGTCTAATATTGATGTTGAAGTCTCCCGCTATTATCGTGTGGGAGTCTAAGTCTCTTTATAAGACTTATATATCTGGGTATTCCTGTATTGGGTGCATATATATTTAGGATCTTTAGCTCTTCTTGTTGCATTGATCCTTTTATCATTATGGAATATCCTTCTTTGCTTCTTTTGATCTTTGTTGCTTTAAAGCAACTCCTGCTTTTTATTTATTTATTTATTTATTTATTTTTGCTCTCCATTTGGTTGGCAAATCTTTCTCCATCCCTTTGTTTTGATTGTGCTACTTAAAGAAAATGCAATTAGAACAGCCTGCAACATTAGAAGAAAGCCATAAGAATCTGACTTACACCCAGCCAGACTCATTTAAACCTCTTACATATAACCTAGAAGATGATAGTTCTGAGAGTAATGACTTTAGCACACTTAGTGGGATGCTAAGATACATAAACGAAGTAAGACTATTAAAAAAGTCTTCTATGAAAACAGGTTTAACTCAGGGAGAAAATGTGTGATTAAAAGAAGATACTGATGTGATGAAAAAAATGGAATTTTTGGTACTGTGCTGTGTTTACATATTAATATGTAGTTCTTGCTTCATAGAAGCTGTTATTTTGCTTTTGAATAAATTTTATATTTCAGTATTTAAAAAAAGATTTCAGGGTGTTCTTTCATAATTACAGCCAGAATCATGTAACAGTTAAGAAACTAAACTCTTGACTCTGCATAGTCTTAGCTTTCTTCCCATTGATTTATCTGATATTATATAGCCTCTCTAATTATATATTGAACTGAAATATTTTATTTTTGTTTTATTATAAAAATTCCTACTCTTTGTTACATGTTCTCTTAAAGAGTGTTTTATATATATATATTTCCCCCAAAAATATAAAGAGGCTAAACCACTGTAGTATTGAAAGACTGAAAGAAAGACCCAGGGTGTTCAAAACAAAATTTAAAGGCGCAGTTCTAAGAGGAATTCAATTCCTTTATAAGCACTTTAAACTTCACCTTTAAACATTGATGAGAATATTATAAAGAATTAACAACAGCGGTTGCATGGAGGGAGAAAAGAGCATTGAGAAGAAGGAGGGTGATTGTAACAAATACAAAGAAACTATTGAGATGTAAGGAAGAGATGCAATTACCTATGAATGGGTAAACCAGTTATATGTTTTGCTTTCACAGCATAAGATCATTTTTAATTTGAATTGGTTTACCATGCAATGACATTTCTATTTTAAAGATTTTATGCATATAATCTTGGTATTTTCAAGGCTTCCAGTCTTCAGAGAGGTAACTCTTACTTTTATTGTACATGTCAGAACACTTAGAAATGGTCGCTGGAACAAAGTCCGTAGGCACCCAACAAATCCTTCCTGATCCTTACTTGTTATCCCTCATATAATCTCTGCTCATAATTTTTCCCCATCACAACTGATTTTGGGTCTGTCTCCATGCAATTGCCATTATTACATATTTAACAAAAGCATTTTTAAAGTTGTCATTTAAAAAAGACTTTTCTAAGGGATGAGGAAAATATAATGCAATTATGATATTGACTAGCTAAAACTGGATATCATTTACCTGTGCTCCTAAAAGCTTCAGGCCTCTCTCTTTTCCTATGAGTCCTTTAACAGCTATTTCTTCAAATTCTGACCTTCTCTCTGGGATATCCCTCATGTTAACCTTACCTTCCCCATATGGAGATTCCAATACCTGTCTCCTCTAAGCCTCAGCCACTGGCAAGAGAGGAGCATGATATGATGATTTCTGCAAATAGTTTCCTGCTCCCCATTAAAATGACTTCTACATGATTGAAAATAATACCTTGTACTTAATCAAGAGCCATCTGCTCCAGTGCTCACTAATGCCCAGGAACTCTGAGTGAATTGATTATACATACTGAACAAAGAGTCGTTCCTAAGTCACTTCAAAAACAAACAAACAAACTAACAAATTACCTTCCACACTTAAAACCAAAGGGCAAAGAAAAAAAAAAAGCAAAATATAAAATGTTAATAGTGTCCAGACAGAGAATTTCTGGTCTAGAAGTCAATTATTTTGATAATATGTTAGCTCAGATATGGAAATGTCTAACCCTATGGAGCTAGTATCATTATAATTAATTATGTGAAATGTGCCATTCATATGTCTGAACTAATCTGATAATAAGATGGGGATTGCATTTGTACAAACAGCAGTTTGCTTCAACTTTCAGTTGATTAAAGTTCGAAATATTGGGACTAATTTTCTATGTGTATGTGTGTATGTGCATGTGTTTGTGTGTTTGTTGCGTGACATTACTTCTTTGCATGCCTGAATTCCTAAACCTAGTTTCACATTTATATTTTGGGGTCACTTTGAATACATATCTACTTTATAGTAAAGCAAATGATATTTTATTTTGTGAATATGCATTAAATATGTATTAATATGTATTAGAGATTATCACCAAATATGTCTATACTCGCAAGAAAAAATAAAAAGAAACATGTAGCTGTTGGCTACAGCCTCAGAAATATGTTGCCTCAAGTACTGTATTTACCTTTGTAAACCTATGTAAGATGTTTTGGAACACGTGTTTTGTCAGCCATGGATTCAGGTATTTGTGGATGCTGACTTGCATTTAAATTCACACAGATGCTGAGCACAGTGGCTCACACCTATAGTCCCAGCACTTTGGGAGGACAAGGTGGGTGGATCACGAGGTTGGGAGTTTGAGACCAGCCTGGCCAACACAGTGAAACCCCATCTCTACTAAAAATACACACACACACACACACACACAAAATTAGCTATGCATGGTGGCAGGTGCCTGTAATCATAGCTACTGAGGCAGCTGAGGCAGGAGAATTGCTTGAACTTGGGAGGGAGAAGTTGTAGTGAGCCTAGATCCTGCCACTGCACTCCAGCACGGGCAACAGTGCAAGACTCCATCTTAATCAGTCAATCAATCAATCAATCAATTCACATAGGATTTTTTTCTTTTATTCATTGTACTTTTACATTGACCCACTTAGTCATGTAGAAATGTATGTTGTTTTACATGTATTTCCATATGGAAAAACAAAGAGTTTTCTCCTTCAGAACATTTTATTCTTCACTACATTTTTGCCTTTCCAGTCTTCATTGTATTTCTTACTAATACAAATACCTCTATATGAATTTATATTAGACTGTTTTCAACCTTTCTAGTGCTTTCTTTAAAGGACTATCCATGATAATCAGTTTCCAATAGTATTTTAAAATATGGCATTTATAGCTGCATTTAATATCCCAGATATTTCTTTGACAATGCCTATCTCTGTCTTGTTTAATATGAAATAGACATTTTTCTTTTAAAGCAACTTAAATTTAACTCTTTTTTAATCTATCATGTCACGTGTTTGACTCATTTTAAACTTAAGGTGAATACCTCTATCTTATATACTTTATATATGTCAATTTCTTTATTTTTCGATTCAGTGTACAGTACTTGAGATACAAGAGAAGTATGTATAAAGCAGGGAGAGGGCCAGATCCAAGCCCGAAAAATACCTTTCTACAGTGTCATTTAATCCAGAAGAGAATTTTAGAACCAAATTTTTAAGCTAAATAAGTTAGAGACTGGGGAATATTTAGAGAGGGCATTGGAAGAAAATAGTGTAGAGGAGATAGAGCATTTCAGAACTTCAGATAATGCAACTTTGGTTAGCGTAATCTAAATAAAATTAATATTTAACTCTAGACTTTGTGGCTGCTGAGTTGAACATGCCAAGACTGTTTTATAAATAGGAACAGAGAGCTAAATGGCCATACGGTTCAGGGAACCTCTTAATATAAGAACATTTTTATATTTAGAATATAATAGCTTCTTGTACATATTAATCTAGACTTTATCTTTTACATAGCATTTCTCAAACAAGCCACATTTTATTGACAAGTTAAAAATGGTTTTGCACAGTATCCTCTTTGATTTTAGATGAACAGACATTCTCATTCTCTAAAATAGTGGCTCTCAATGAGGATGTTTTGTCCTACAGAACACATTAGCCGATGTGTGGAGACATTTTTGGTCACCAAACTGCACGTGGGTGTTGGGTTGCTAATAGTATGTAGTAGATAGAGACCAAGGAAGCTGATAAATATCCTACGTGTAAAGCACCCCCAACTTCAACAAAGTGCAAAATATTAACACGGCGTCCAGACAGAAAAATTCTGGCCTAGAAGTTAAAGGGTTATGATGGAGCCATTATTTTGATACTATGTTAGCTCAGATATGGAAATATCTAACCCTATGGAGTTAGTATCATTATAATTAATTATGTGAAATATGCCATTCATGTGTCTGAACTAATCTGATAATAAAGTGAGGATTGCATCTGCACGTGCTTGACATGTATCTATGAGTGGCTATATAGCTATGCTTATAACAGTGTATTTACTCCACTGCTGCTAAATTTAATTGGATTTCTTATGCATAATGCTTAATTTAAAAAAGTAGTATTTTGATGTATTTCAACTTACCACATCACTGAAAAACAGGAAAATGATTATATCACATGTGAAAATAGTCACAATGATCAAATTATATTAATTTTAATTTTAGCTTTCAATGATATGTAAACAAACATATTATGTTTTAAATGTACCAGCATATCTGTGTATGTGTTCTGTGCATTTTTTAGTCTAAATCTTCTAGATTCTGGTAGTTTTTTTTTAGAAAAAACTGAAGGAAAAAAAAGGCTGTGGATATATGTTTAATTTTCTTTCCAGATATTTAAAATGTTGTCTTAAGCAGACAATTTTAGAAATCAAAACATTATCAGAAACAAGTTTCCAACACATATGGGAACATTAATAATACTGAATGCTAATTAAAATTGTCTATTATAATGGGATATAAATCTATCACACCCTATTAAGCAGGAGTAAAAAATGACAAAATTGGGATACTGCAATGTTTCCTTTTAATATGGCATAGTGGGGATGTGTGTAGTATAGACACACACAGACATTTACCTACACATGTAGTTTTATTTGAAGAGCACATTTTTGACCTGTTTGTTGGCTTATTTTAATAACCTTACTACAATACCTTACAGCTGGTACAGTGGAAGAACTAGAAGATTTAAAATGCGAAAGCATTGATTGATGGTGAATGCTCGTGAATGCAGGGCAAGTCATCCAGGGCCCATGTAAAGAGATTATTCTTGGACAATAGGCGTGTAACTAAAAGTGCTAAGAAGAAAGAAAGAAGGTGAGGAAAGGTGGGCCTAAAATGAAGTTTGTATATAAGGAAGATTTTCAGATGCCATCTTTTTTTCCTCTCTCCTTAAGGCATAAGTTTGCTGAGTAGAAAAGGAGTAAAGATTGTATAAGGTGTGAAAAGATGTGACATTTCAGAATAGCAATTTATAGCAGTGAAAATGGTTGTAGGCATTAAGTGATAGTCTGCAGAGTTCAGCTGAATAGTACCAATCTACATCATCTGCAGATACTTTGATATTTCTTTTTTTTTTTTTTTTTTTGAGACGGAGTTTCGCTCTTGTTACCCAGGCTGTAGTGCAATGGCGCGATCTCGGCTCACCGCAACCTTCGCCTCCTGGGTTCAGGCAATTCTCCTGCCTCAGCTTCCTGAGTAGCTGGGATTACAGGCACGCACCACCATACCCAGCTAATTTTTTGTATTTTTAATAGAGACGGGGTTTCACCATGTTGACCAGGATGGTATCGATCTCTTGACCTCGTGATCCACCCGCCTCGGCCTCCCAAAGTGCTGGGATTACAGGCTTGAGCCACCGCGCCCGGCCTTGATATTTCTATTTGAAATGAATTAAAGACCTATATAAAGTATTTCCTTTCAAAGTGTTCTTGAACATAGAGCCTAACTGTCTTTTTTTTTTTTTTTTTTTTTAG
>NW_022436948.1:23308723-23470320 GCF_009761245.1 Sapajus apella | reverse complement strand
TTTTTGTATTTTTAGTAGAGACGGGGTTTCACCATGTTGACCAGGATGGTCTCGATCTCTTGACCTCGTGATCCACCAGCCTAGGCCTCCCACAGTGCTGGGATTACAGGCTTGAGCCACCGCGCCCGGCCCTAACTGTCATTTAAAGTTATTGCTGGAGCCTGGCTTAATTACAAAGTGGATGCTATAGACAATCATAGTAATAGATGCTGAACACATATTTTCTATCATCAGGCGGTATGCTTTAGTTTGTTATTGTTTTAATGAGAATCCGATAATTTAGATTTAGATGCATTTTATACTATCAGTCTTGATAAATATTCATGATACCTTTCTTATCTAAGTTTAAGATGATAGAACTTATCACATGAAAAGTATGAAACCCTCTGGATTGCTAGCCTGATTGGAAATATTTAATCAATCCTTTCAGAGATGAGGTAAACAGAAGATACTGCTTATGTTTGAATCACTGAATCATATTATATATACATATATTTTCACTCTTGTTGCCTAGATTGGAGTGCAAAAGTTCAATATCGGCTTGCCACAACCTCCACTTCCCGTGTTCAAACGATTCTCCTGCCTCAGCCTCCTGAGTAGCTGGGATTTAAAGGCATGTGCCACTACCCCCGGCTAATTTTGTATTTATAGTAGAGATGGCATTTCTCCATGTTGGTCAGGCTGGTCTCGAAATCCCAACCTCAGGTGATCCGCCTGCCTTGTCTTCCCAAAGTGCTGGGATTACAGGCATGAGCCAACATGCCTGACCCAATCTATTCTTTTGAATCTTTTTTTACTTAGGAAATAAGTACTATAACAAAATAATAGAAATCAAATCATTTGATGTTTTGCAATTGATTGAATGTTTTAAAGTATAAACTTGGCTTAACATGTAAACATGTATTAATAGTATGCCTACTTACAATCCTTTATATGAGCTTGTGCTGTTATTTTACTTAGTTATGTTAATCCATTAAATGTTCATCATGGGCTTTAAAAAATAATGTATTTATTTACAGTGTTATAATTTTTCAATCACCATAATATCACAGGAATATTGCTAGTATTTAAGTGTAATAATGGCTGTCAACACTTTGTGTTTTCTTTGTTGGAAAGCAGTCATAATAGAGAGGACAGCATGGAACTGACTTTAAAACATGTAGATTGTCTAGAAACCTTTAGCCAAGGTACTCTGTCTCTCCTGACGTAAATGGTAAAGTGAGATATCACTCCTATATTTCCTTAATATGTAGAAGTTGTATAATGTAAAATTTAAATATTAATTTGGAAGGAGAGGGGCTTTACTTTACATGAGGAAAATATCTTGAAAAAGAGAGGGTTTTGTTTTTGTTTTTAAATATTGATGTATTCATAAATGTAAACAAAGTTGAAGACTAGTGGTATATATTTAAAATTACTTCCATCTGCAAAATGCTGACTTACAGAAATATCTCAAAGTATTTTTTGTTATTTTTTATTTTGCTTTTCTTTTTCATCTGAGTATACAGACATCATCATCCCCATCCGTAATGTTAAAAGCATAGATTTTCAGTTTTAATCACAGTAATACGAACACGAAAATCATATTTGACTAGTAGATCATAACTTACACAGACTTTCACAAATCCCAGTGAGTTATCCATTCAACAAATATTGGCCATCTATTTAGAGCCATGTGTTAGGCACTCAGGGAACAGCAAGCTTGCCCTTTAGGACTTGCCCTCATATGGAGCTAACCCTACTGATCTAAATCTCAGACTTCTAGTCTCAAGAACTTTGAGACAGATTGCTGTTGTATAAGCCACCCAGTTTGTGGTACTTTGTAATGGCAGCCCTAGCAAACGAATGCATCAACTACTAAGCAATTTTTTTTAAAAGACAAAAGTGTATTGCTTGGGCCTGCCGTGGCAGGTCACACCTGTAATCCCAGCACTTTGAGAGGCCGAGACGGGCAGATCAGGAGGACAAGAGATTGAGACCACCCTGGACAACATAGTAAAACTGGGATTCTACTAAAAATACAAAAATTAGCTGAAAGTGGTGGCATGTGCCTGTAGTCCCAGCTACTCTGGAGGCTGAAGCAGGAGAATCACTTGAACCTTGAAGGTGGAGGTTGCAGCGAGCTGAGATCCTGCCACTGCTCTCCAGCATGGCAGAGCAAGACTTCATCTCAGAAAAAAAATATATTACTTGTTTTTAATTTTATACTGATGAAGAGGTCAATTAAACCTTATGTCTATGATTGAAAATAATCATATAATGTAATCATTTTCTGAAAAAAATTTTTAAGTTTATCAGCATTTGAAAACATTGTGTCATATACAGAGAAAGGGGATCATAACTCATACGCATAAGAAGAAATTGAAATACTTGATTTTGGTTCTCAAAATATAAAGCATTTACTTTCCAAGTATCTTTGCAGCGTTAGTGTTATGTTGTATCATAATGCAATTCATGCTGGATAAAAGGTCTTCTAAAAGACAAAATGAATATTAACACAAAACAAAACATCTGAGTTTTCTGTTTAGTACAAATTTCATCTGACCTTACCATTTAAAAAAAAAAATTAATTTTTTTTACCTACTGCTAGCAAAACCAGTTCTGTAGTGTAGGTAAATAGCCTTACTATCTCTTGGAATCAGTCCTAAATCTTACCCTGGTCCCTCAAATCATAGCACTATTTATCTTTACATTCTTTTTTTTTTGAGTCAGTCTCACTCTGTCACGTAGGCTGGAGTGCAGTGGCGGCCTGGGCTCACTGCAACCTCTGCCTCCCGGGGTTAAGTGATTCTCCTGCCTCTCTTCCTCCCCAGTAGCTGGGATTACAGGCATGTGCCAACACCCCTGGCTATTTTTTGTATTTTTAGTAGTGACAGGGTTTCACCATGTTGGCCAGGCTGGTCTCCAACTCCTGGCCTCAAGTGATCTCCCCACCTCAGCCTCCCAAAGTGCTGGGATTACACTGTGCCTGAATACGTTACATTCTTAATAGCAAATGAAATGCACAATTGGAACGATTAAAAATGAATATAGAAAGTGTCAAAAGGAAAAAATAAATGTTCTAGTTATTAAAATCCTTACCTTAACCTTATTATGTGTGTAGTATTTTTGAAAGAAAACAAGCAAAAATAAAGCAAAATGACAAAAATCAACATTATTCAATAATTAAATATTACATACACTAATATTAGTGCTTTTTAGATAGTTATTACTGATATACATTACAATTATAATTACTTGATTTGTTTTCTTTATGTTTATTAAGAACTTATTATTTATTAGGTATATTACTAAGCTGTGGGGTAAAATGTTAAAAAAATTTTATAATGTTTCTTACATCAATATTGTTTCTGTTCTGGCCATGGGCATGTGATTTTTGCATATATTATGATTTCTTGATAACAGCCAAGGAGAAAACAAAGTTAATTTGTTTTGATTTGGACATCCAGGAATTTACTAATTGTCTCTGACCTGAGGGATACTAGGAGATTCTTGGCAAATAATTAGTGGGATATAGATCTTGAGTAGAAGGAGCAGGGCATGTGAAGGCCCTGAGTTGTGAGCTTTTAGTGCGTGCTGGAAACAGAATCGGGTCAATGTGGCTACAGCGCTGAATGTGGACGCTATGAGGCTAGAGATATAGGTGGGGCCAAGGTTCCACCAGCCCCTGAGGGGATGCTAAGAATTGTGACTTCAATCCAAATACAAATCTCTCTAACTTTAGAGTATAATAAAAGGAGACTCAGTCTAGCTATCTTAAAGAACAATGTGAATCTTTATTCTAGTATTCTTAAAAGGAGCTGGCCTAGAACTACTATGCAATGTGCTGGGCAGAAATCTTCTTAAATATCTTGGCTCCAAATTTTCTCAATCGTGGAACTCATTAAAAATTATACTATATCCTAGTTTTGATATCTTACTGATGTCCCCTATTAAGGTTCTGTCATTGATTCTCTTTTCTCTACTGAAAGCATTCTGTTTTCCACCTGCAAGTGGTCACCAGCTAGGTTAGTCATTCTAAGAATTGCTGTGGAAACAAGGGTTCTCTTGCCCCTCAGGGTTCATCACTCTCTGAGATGTGTCGTTTTGTTTAAATTGCTTTGACTTTTTCCCTAGAAATTCATATGGACAGTTTCTGGTAACACTTGAATCTTGCTACAGAAAAAAGAGAAACATTAATCTCAAGGCCTTAGGAAATGGGTTTTAGCTTAGTATAACTGTTTAGTTGTGGGACTGCTACTAAATTTTTCAGCATGTAAACCTAAATGTCAAAAAAGATAAGAACTTCATCAAAGAGCTACATGATTACTCTGTGGTCACTTCTTGTCTAGGATTAACAGTCTCACTTCCAAGGCCGGGAGCAGTGGCTCATGCCTGTAATCCCAGCCCTTTGGGAGTCTGAGGCAGGTGGATCACCTGAGGTTAGGAGTTTGAGAGCAGCCTGGCTAACATGTCTCTACGAAAAATACAAAAATTAGCTGGGCATGATGGTGCATGCCTGGAATCCCAGCTATTCAGGAGACTGGCAGGAGAATCACTTGAACCCAGGAGGTGGAGGTTGCAGTGAGCCGAGATCGCACCACTGCACTCCATCCTGGGCAACAGAGTAAGACTCTGTCTCAACGAAAAAAAAAAAAAAAAAAAGAGTCTCATAGGAGTCAGAGACCAATAGTACTCCCTTTCCTTTAATTCCATTTAACAAAAAAATTGTACTGAAAACCCCAAGTCATACGGCTCTTTTTTTCCCTCGCTTGATTACATGAGTCTTAAGCTTTAATGCTTTTACTTATATCTGCTCCGTGGATAATAAAAAGCTACCTAATACAATGACAAAAACAAAAACAACAAATACTTTAAACAGCTCACAGTCAAAGCATCATAAACTGTAAGTTATGTGGCATTGCATGAATGCTTTTTATTCTCCTCATTTTTGAATAGGCGAATCTTCTTTACATTGTGTTTCTAATCGTGTATCTTGTATTAAAAATGATGGCTTGGAAAGTTATTCTATAATCAGTATACCTTAAGGTTTCTAGAGTCCCAATTCATTGAAGATGGCTATTACAAGACAAATTCAATATTCATTATTTGAAATTTGTTGAGTTCTAATTATTTTCAAGGTCATGGAAGTGCTTCATTGTTTTGATGGGAGTGTGTACTATGACTAATATATTTATTCTTAGCCATTTATGAAAGGGGTTTATATGTAAGAGTTTTATGTCAACAAATTTGAGTAAATTAGACAAAGGAGTGTTATATTTCAATTCAAAGATAATTTTAATTCACTAACTCTGAGCTAGATTAATGGTCCTACTAAAAATTAAGCACTCCCCAATGCATGGTATGTGTACCAAATGACCTCATTAAATAGGTATATGGAGAACAGATGCCTCTATGACCTGTCTCCAGATTTACTGAGCAGGGAGTGTCCTTGTTAAGTGTCCCTTTGATCAGTGAATGAATTTCAAATTAGAGACACAAGGACAATACTTCCTCTTGGGATATTCTGTGTAATTTGGATATTTCTCTATTCAGTTTTCTCTTCAGTTTGATGGAATTTGAAATGTAAAAGAGATTCATCTTGTGCTGATGAATTTATCATTTTCTTACAAATCAATAGATGCTTGATTTTTCTGATCAGAGTTTGAATATAGTTTTTCATTAGCATACCCTTGCTTTGCCAGACAATGGAGACTGGTGTTTAAGTTAATTTTTGTATATTAGCACATTTAAAAATGACACCTGAATTGATTTGAATTATTCGATATATAGAATTTATAACTCTAAATGCAGTTTTTTATAACATACACACACACACAGAGATTATATATATATATATATATATATATATATATATACACCTTTAAGGCATTTAATTCAAACCATTAATTATTTTACTGTTGCTTCTGTTGTTGTTATTGGTATTATGGGATACAGTTAGCTAAAAAATTATGTAACTGTGAAATCACTATTTGATCTTTTGACATGCTACTGTTGATGCTTCTATGTGCAAGAAAGTGCAATATAGGTATCCTAATGGTGTATTTTAGGTTTTTGGCTTTTTTATTCTTCTTTTACTTTAAAATCCGCAGGAAATTTAGAATGATTGTGGAACCAGATTTGCATTTGAAAAGTATTATAAATATATTCACATTTAAACCTATAGCAAATAAAATTTTTTGACGTGTTTAATGTAGCCAAAGCATTGTTAGATGCTTTGAAGTCAGTTTTGTTAATGTTTCTATGGAAATACTGAATTACTGTGTTACTGATAGGAAGTGATCATTTGATCTTAGCAATGGTGAGAACTACAGCATAACTGTAGCATGTGTTATTGATACTCATTCTATTGGGGATGTTACCTTAATGTTAGCTAAACGTTATATTGTTACTGAAAATCATTAAAAATATGTGCATCTATTTAAGTAGGTTTATGTACTTACAGAGTATAAATATTAAGAATGTGGCTGTATGCATAATAGCTTTTTTAGATGATTGGTAATATACTTAAATTTATGTTTAAAAATACACATATCTATTATAAAATTATATTTAAATATGATAAAATTCATTACACAGTAAATGTAAAGGTAAAACTTAATTGATAAAATTATCTATCTTTAAAGCTGGCATGAAAGAAAATATATTACTTCAATTAAAAATGCGTTACTGAAAAGTGCTCTTTTATAGAAAAAATAGACTTCATTAACAAGTATGAAGAGGGAAATTGTGTACCATGTTTGTTTATAAAACATGAGAACTATGTTAATGAATATTACAAGTATAAATTTTACAATATGCTACTCACATATATATACAAAAAATGGAATTATTGATCTTAAAATATGGGATATCTCTTTTACATGGGAATAATATGAATTGTCATATGAATGAGCATTTTTGAACATTTCACTGAATTCTTTTCAGTATGTATTGAAAACTCTGGAAGAATTCACACTCTAATATTATACAATACATTCCATATTCTTTCTTGCATTGTCCTACTTCTCACAGACCCCCCAACCCCCAGCCAAACACTGGTAAGATATTTTTGTAAATCTAACATAATTATTCTACTTATATTAATTACATACAATTATTTTAAATTCCTATGAAGAAAGAAAAAAGTAGACTTGCATAAATTATTCTAAGAGCATGAGAGATATAAATAAAGTGGCAGGGTCATATCTATTTCTCTTTTGATGAAAATATAATCAGTATATACTTTGTTAGCATATATTTGTATAATCAAGGGAGTTATGGAATATAGCCCATTGACTTGTTTATATGGGTTATAATAGAGACAGATTATGTATATTGGGGCAGAGGAATTGGGTCAGGAGAAAGTAAAGAAAAATAATTTCTTATCCTCAGAAAAGTGTTATATTTGTAAAGCTTAGTTTCTTGATCAGTGAAATAACTTTCTAATTGAGGAACTTGGTTTTCATGTAGGCAAGGTATTCCTTTAACTTTTCGTGAAAGACATGCTTAACCAAATAAAGACTATGTACTTCCAAAATAATAACTTTTTTTTTTTTTTGAGGCAGAGTTTTGCTCTGTTGCCCAGGCTGGAGCCCAGTGGCATGATCTTGGCTCACTGCAAACTCCGCCTCCCAGGCTCAAGCTATTCTCCTGCCTCAGCCTCCAGGGTAGCTGGGATTACAGGCACCTGCCACCATGCCTGGCTAATTTTTTTTTAGTTGACATGGGGCTTCACCATGTTGGCCAGGCTGGTCTTGAACTCTTGACCTCAGGTGATCCATCTGCCTTGGCCTCCCAAAGTGCTGGGATTGGGATTACAGGTGTGAGCCCCCACACAAAAATGTCCTATGATAGTCATGGTATTGCATTTTTTTTTTTTTTTTTTGAGACGGAGAATTGCTCTGTCACCCAGGCTGGAGTGCAGTGGTGCCATGTTGGCTCACTACAACCTCTGCCTCCTGGGTTCCAGCAATTCTCCTTCCTCAGCCTCCCAGGTTGCTGGGATTACAGGCACACACCACTATATCCGACTAATTTTTGTATTTTTAGTAGAGACGGGGTGTCATCATGTTGGTCAGGCTGGTCTCAAACTCCTGACCTCGTGATCTGCACGCCTCAGCCTCCAAAGTTCTAGGATTAGAGGCCTGTGCAATGACCAATGACTTATTGTTATTACCCCCCTTTTTTGTATTATAATTTGGGTAATGGGTGCTACAAACTTTGTCCAAGTTGTTACTATTCCAGTTTGTGAAGTAGTTTTATATATATCTAAACTTTTCACACCACCCATCATTGCTTTTTTCACTACTAGTTCAACCTTGTAGCTCATAATACAATATAAAAGTACTGTCACATATCCATGGCCAAATACCATCCTGGAATCACTCTGCTAAATTGATACTTTGTAATTTCCAAAGGGATGCAATTTAATGTGACTTTGAAAACTGATTTTATCAGATAATGTATGCTAGATAAATTACATATGATTAAAATACAGCTGTAATTATATTCACTGTGAAGAATATTCAGAAACTCATGGAAACTCGGGAGAGTTTTCATACATCGTGTGCTATATCCCTATGTAAATATTTGACTGAAACCAGTTGAATTCACTAATTTTATAAGAAGAAATATGGGTGATTTATTAAATGTACTTAATCAGTACTGATGTGTCTTTCATTGTGTATGTCAGTTCATTTTCTAGGAATAGGGAGAATACAAGTTGTATCCGAGTAATGTTTTTGTTTAACCTTGAAAATTACAGAAAGACCATTTAGGTTTAAAATGCTTTAGCTATCAACATCATCTCCTTCCTTAACTTGACTATTTTCCCAGAGTAGTAATTGCAAACCAAAAAGAGGTTTAATTCTCTTTCTTATAGCAGAGGAAATGTTTTCTTTTACAGCCTAGCCATAGTTTAGTAATACTTCTTTGCCACAGGTAAGTTCTAATATCTGGTGATGATTCTTCAGTTGTGTACCCACTGAAACATGATTTGACCTATGCTTCTTTTAAAGATGTTTTGAAGAATTCCAGAAATAAAATATATATATCACATAAATTATGGGACCAGGTTAATACCGTGATGCCTGTACTTTCGAAAGCAGGGAAGTGGGAAGTGGCAAAATGAGATATTTCCTAGGTGTAGAAGAAAAAGCTAAAAAGGAAGGAAACCTAGCCTGAATTTTACATTTCTTGTTTCCAGCTCCTCTTGATATCTACTTGGAAAATTTTCCGATATGTAAGCATTCAACTGCAGTGACATATCCTCTGGGGACCTTCTGTGACAGAGCTCATCACCCTTTTTTAATAGTGCCCTGTACTTACCTTTCTATTGTTACTTTTAAAACATATTTTCTTGAAATTACCTTCACATACACTGTGAACACGAGCAATTTAATGTGTATGTGTGCATGTGTATGCATGCATGCTAAATAAGTTCCTTGCATGCTAAAAAATGTTACAACCTACAAAATAAATAGTAATGTTATTGCCTGTGTCAAGAAAATTTGGTGATAATAGATTTCACAGAGTTCAAACATCAAGCTGTAGACACATTAATACGGAGGCCAAAATATCAAACAATAAAGCAAATTGAACAACCCTTTTGTAAAAGTACACACACCTATATAATCTAATATATGTTATTTTATATATCATCTAATTTGTAAATATGTTATCAATTTATGGCAAATCATGGCGCACAAATAGAAGTTAGAAAAAATAGTTAAATGGCAATACAAAAAGCCTTTCATTAACTGTCAAAATGCCATATAATTAGATGGATACATAAATATGACAGAAACTAATGAAGGGGGAGTAATCAGCATTGATAAAAGGGTAAAGAAAGGTCAGTAAATCGAAGAGAGGAAGAGAAGGGTGAAATGAGGGCAAAAAAGAAAAACATTGGTATTTATTTACAGTGAGTAGCTGGAGGGTGAAAAGGGAAGCTATACTAAATTTAGATCTATCATGTTGTGGTAATATCTGTGGTCTTCAGGTTATAGGTAAAGAAGCCATTAACTTTTATAGGGAGATTGGGTGGTCAGTGTAGAGTTGCTGCTGAGTGCGTAGAATGCAGCAATGTGCCTGATTAACTAAAGACGGCAAGAACCTATGGATATTCCAATAGCTCTTCTCGCCTCTGTTGATGAATTGGTGATAAACTACATCCTGTTGGTAAGTAGTGAGTCTAGCTAGGAATGGGCTATCCAGTGAATATTGTGCGAGGACAATGGAAAATAGTTAGGTGTTAAATTTGAAGAACACTTAGAGAATTTGAAATGCCTCTAATGAGCTTGGTAAATTGGAAGGATGACAGTATCATTAGTAGAAAAAGAAGGTAAATGGGAAGTAAAGTTTTGAGAGTACATTTCTAAACATAGTGAATTAAATTGACGGTTATTAGAAAGGAAATTTGAGCCAGCTGATTATAAATCCATAATCACAGCTTCTGAGCAGTCACAAATTGAGATAGAGGTTTCAGTGTTTTCACGAAAAACTGACATACGAATTCATGTGAGTAAATGAGATCTTCAAGAAAGAGAATGTAAAGGTTGAATAACATAAAGCATGTTGTTCAACCTTAGGGAGCAGGCATTTGAGAGGAAAGGAAGGAACATGAGGAATGAAGGGAACGAATAAGAAAGACCTGAGCACTATCAGTTTAGAGGAAATTAAGCAAATTGGTAAAAATTGGTGAATTTTATGGGTTTACTGATGACCCAAACTCTCAACCTGTTTGAAATTGAAATATTTCAAAATAAAATGTTCCGGGAGATGATAAAACAAATGTGGGTAAAGAAAGTCCAGAGTGCAGAACCCAAGCTCAGAAAAGCATTTAATTTTGTGTTTGAGAAGATAACACTAGATAATTTAAGATTTTCACGTTTTAAAGTGAAGTTGTGGACACTGCATTGAAAAAGATTTGTGCAGCTATAGGGTATGAAATTTCAAAATAGAGTAATTAAGTAATGAATATCTGGAGGTATAAAGCCCACCCCATACAACCACATTGTCCAATCAGCTTTAGAAACAATCATTCAACAATTCCCTTGCAACTGCGGCATAATAGAGTGGTCACCAATTGGGTGACTTTCCCCTAGCCTGTGAAGTGCAGGCATTTATAAGTCACATAACATGACCAGAAATTCTAATATATGCCCGTTTCCAGTCCTTATAACCACCATATATGTTAGGCAGGATTGTCTTCTATATTTTACAGAAGAGGAATCTGAGACTCTGATTGAGGATTTAAGTGACTAGTAGAGGGCTGAACACTTTTATTCAGAGCCAGGAAAAATATTAATGCCTTAGCTCTTTTTACAATACAATGCTCTTGGTAGTTTCTAATATTATATTGTTTTTATTACAAATTTGTTTGCTTAACATTGGTTTGATATAATTACACATCCATAATTGTGTCATGAAATTGTCACTATGAAAATCACATTTAATATCTTATTTCTTTAGAAAAATTTCGTGTGCTATATTTCTGTCCATCATATAGTACATAAAGTAATGTAATTAAATATCAATTTAGTTATATTAGAAAATGTGATGTATAATATAACTATTTTGATAAATGTAAAATAAATTTGATACGGCGAATTTTTATGATAAATGTGAAGTGTAAAGACACCATGAAGATTTACTCTCATATTCAGGATCAGGTGGAAAGGTATCTCCTCTGAGGGAACCCTAAACCCCAGGTCAATGCACTAGACTCTTCTAGATGGACGAGGAACTGGATTTCATTAGGAGAGCCAGGTTTGGCAGGTGGAAAAGGTGAAAAGCGTGTCACTGTTTCACTTCTGCAGAATCTAGAGCCATCCCTATGATTAGATGGGTCAAACTAACACTTGTTCTTTCTTGCTTCCTCTGTCTTTTCTTCTTGTCCATTCTGATTTTAGTGAAATCTTAGAGTGATTTTTGTGACAGATTTGATGCAAGGAAACTGTGAAAAGTCATGTCGCTGTTGATGGTGATGATAGTTTTATGTGTGTATAATAAATATGTGAAATTCAGTTCTCTTTTTTTCTCTCTCTCTTTTTTTTTTTTTTTTTCTTGAGACAGAGTTTCCCTCTTGTTGCCCAGGCTGGAGTGCAATAGCACAATCTCAGCTCACTGCAACCTCTGCCTCCTGGGTTCAAGCGATTCTCCTGCTTCAGCCTCCCAAGTACCTGGGATTACAGGCATGTGCCACCATGCCCCACTAATTTTTTGTGTTTAGTAGAGATGGAGTTTTTCCCATGTTGGTCAGGCTGTTCTTGAACTTCTGATCTCAGGTGATCCGCCGCCTAGGCCTTCCAGAGCGCAGGTGTGAGCCACTGTGCCCAGCCTCAGTTCTGTAAAATAGCTGCTAACAGAACATAGTTTTCTTACTTTAGTATCAGTATCCAGGAGAGATTCGTTAAATACTAAGATGGATTCTGATTGATAACCAAGAACTCAATTTGTTCAGTATTATTGGTGGAAATAGTACTTAACAAGGTTCAGTTTACGTGGGTAGGCTTTCTGCAGGATTACATGGGTAGGTTCAAAGTCTAGGAACCACAGTTAATCCATAGTAGCCATCCTAGCAAAAAGTTTGTGAAAGATAGATCTGATTCAAGGGCAGCTTCTGTTAATGGATGCATAATCGGTTTTGAGTGTAGTGTCTTTGGATTTACCTGTGTTTGCTAAAACCTAAATGAAATTATAGGCTTACAGATAAGCCTGATTTTGCTGCAGGGTAGAGGGCTTTCCATGGAACTATATGGCATTTTCATCTATCTTCAGCAAGTTGTTCCCAGTAAATTTCTGCTTTGATGCTCGCCACCCTGTGTCCATGTGTTCTTATTGTTCAACACCCGCCTATGAGTGAGAATGGGGGGGCCGGGGAGGGAAAGTGGAGGGTGGGTAGGGAGGTTAGGGAGGGATAACATGGGGGGAAATGCCAGATATAGGTGACAGGGGGATGGAGGAAGCAAACCACATTGCCATGTATGTACCTATGCAACAATCCTGCATGATCTGCACATGTACCCCAGAACCTAAAGTACAATTAAAAAAATAATTCTGCTTTGTTCCAGAAACATAATACCTTGTATAATTGCTTATGATTTAAATATATACTGACTTTCCTTCATTGGAATACTCGGTATTTAAATCCAACTTGAACATTGTCTTACTCAGTTAGGGCTGCTATACCAGAATACCACAGACTGGGCAGTTTAAACAACAGAAATTTATTTCCACAGTTCTGGAATCTGGAAGTCTGATTAGGGTGCCATGTAGGTCAGGTTCTTGGTGAAGGCCCTCTTTCTGACTGACAGTTGGTGACCTTGTTGTATACTCATGTGGGGAAGAGCAGAGTGAGTTTATAGTTCTGTAATCGATGTCTTTTGCTTTCTCACGTCTTTGTGTTACAGTACTGATCCCATTCATAAGGACTCCACCTAATTACCTGCCAAAGGTTCCTTCTCATAATACCATCACATAGGGGGTTGGGATTTCAACACATGATATGTTAACATATAAAATCTTAACATGTTAAGACACAAACATTCACTCTCTATAAAATATGATTCAATATGTCAATATAAAACAAAAGAATTCTTTGAAAAATGAAACCCTCTCTAAAGATAAACAAAGAAACATATGCTTAAAAAATAAAAATCTTTATGTTTAAGAAGATGTATCTTAAGAATATAATCGGCCAGGCTTGGTGGCTCCTGCCTGTAATCCCAGCGCTTTGGGAGGCTGTGGCAGGTGGATCACCTGAGGTCAGGAGTTCAAGACCAGGCTGCCCAAAATGGCAAAACCCCATCTCTACTGAAAATACAAAAATTATCCGAGTGTGGTGTCACCCTCCTGGCACCCAGCTACTCGGGAGACTGAGGTAGGAGAATCGCTTGCACCCAGGAGGCAGAGGATGCAATGAGCTGAGATCATTCCACTGCACTCTAGCCTGGATGACAGAGCAAGAATCCATCTCAAAAAAAAAAAAAAAAATAAAAAAATAAAGAATATGATAATAAAAATCAGCATTTTCAAAAGAAGTTCAATAAAAGTATAATTTGTATTACAAGGGAAATGAATTGAAAACTTTCTTCTCTAGTACTTTTATGGGATTTGTTTAAGCTGACTGTGCATTTAATGCAGCACATAATGAAACTTGTTCCCTTATAATTTACTAAAAAATAAACAAAAAGCATGTTCTTCAGTTTCTGTTGTGAGCTTTTTGAATGCTTTGCTAAGTAATTATTTTGAGCTTATACTTGCAAAAACTTGTTAGAAAATTAGAGCCTTTTTTTTTTGTTACTGTCTTCTTTTGTACACATTTTGCTTTGTCTAGTTTTCTGTTTTAAAGATCTTTATAGTGCTGTCAGTTAAGTTTGAAACACACCGTTCCCTCTTCTTCCTTTGTTTTTTCTCTAATAATTATTTGCTTCAAAACTGGGTCAGTGTACTTTGATCTCATTTTCTTTACCTTCTAACAGTTATAGATTCCAAAATGAAGAATCCTCTGATATTCAATGGTATATGTGATTCACAAAGTTTAGTTTTTAGCATACTCACAACTAAGTGTTTGAAGATATAATATTGTACCATTTTGTAATAGTTTTTTTTTTTTGTGTGTGTGTTTTGTTTTTGTTTCTTAATGCCCAGTGAAAATAACACTATTTGGCTCTAACTCTTCTTTTTCCGTGAAGCAAAATGGGAAGAATCCAATAAGCCATTTATGTACATAGCTTCTTTCTCAGTTTTCTTCTTTCATTGAGTCAGGAAGGGTAGTAGAATTGGAGGACTGTCCTTTGCAGAATGAGTGCATTGACATAAAGTCTGAGGTACTGCAACCTTAGCCCAGTTGTTAAGGCTCATTTCTTTCCATTATCAGAGTTTGGCCATAAGAGAAAAAGAGGCAGTGTTTGGAGTAGAGAGGTCAGAAAAATGAGTTTTTGAATTAATTTTTGCCACATATATCATCTGCGATCTTCAGCAATTACTTGACTTAGCTTGTTCTTAGATTTTTCTTAAGGAAACTTTTTCTATTTTTCAAGAAAACTTTTTCACAAAATGTTTCAGATGAGGTGCCTGTCAGATTATTTATTCTGTAATTTGCAATTGATATGGTGATTATTCAGTGTATATTATGTGTTGCTTTGGAATTAACATTTTACTTCACCCCAGTATCTTTGCATTAAATGATTTAAGCCTAAAAGAGAAAATATTCTGCCTTCTATTGTAAGTTCATTTTAATGTTTATTGGTAGGATATATCCTTGATAAACTTTGAAGGATAATGGAGAAAGAATCATCTATTGGTCATTGTACAAAAATAAAAACAGTAGACCCTTGTTTCACCATCTGTTTCTGGATTTCAGATGAATGAGGCCCATGTTGTAACATTTTGTAAGTGAGAATGCCCATATGTAAAATAAAATTTATATGCTCTAAAAAGCAACCCAGGACCTTTGCGTTCACATTGGCAATGCAAATTTTATAAGTAAAAACTAAAGAGAAGTACAAAATAAATACTCTGTTTCTCCTGGAAGAGTAAATAAGATAGTCTAGACAAATAGAGGCAGTAACTCAAAATGTTAAGATGAATTTGAAATGAACTTTCACTGACTCCATTAGAAACAGTTTCAGGTGTATTTAAACTATTTTTTTAAATAGGTTATTTATACGTAAATATTTTATGTCACTTAAACATATTCATTTATTGGCACATTATTTTACACATTTACTCAATACTCTCTATTAGGGAAATAATTGATATGTAACTTTTACTGGCCAAGTCTTATCTAACCATTTTAAAATATTGGTGAGATACATCAGTAAAATTTTGAAGGTTACTTTATTTATAGAATCTTACAATCAAGTTTTTTTTTTTTAGGTGATAGGAATAGTAGCAAAATAATCTTAGTAAAATTTAAATCAGTAAAATTCTAATTTATATTATACTGTGGATATAGCTTACTTATAAGTGAAAGATATTGTCTCACTTAATAAGGGGAGTTTATTTGATTTTGTTTTATGCTAACCTGTAACAAAATAGAAGCATTTCATATAATTATCACTTGTTTATTCTCAGCCATTTCTATTAGGGAAAAATATAATGTGTTTATGTATTTGAGTGCTCTGATATATGTGTGCTTTAATCATGTAAAAATTATAATTGTTAAATAGATAAAGTATTTAATTGTATCAATTATCTTGTCATCCTGCTTTGTGCAGATGTAGCCAAAGGGGAAGAAGATTATAATATTCACAAATAATTCTTTATTTTTTGGTGATTTTCCTTTGGCTGTAGAATGAAACAAAGCTTTATATTCATTCAGATGTGTAAAAAATGCCATTTCTTGCACATCAAAACCACAGTGAGATACCACTTCATGCCAGTCAAACTGCAAGAAACAACGTGCTGGCGAGGCTGTTGGGAAATGGGAACACTTTTACACTGTTAGTGGGAACGTAAATTGGTTCAACCATTGTGGAAGACAGTATGTTAATTCCTGAAGGATATAGAAACAGAAATACCCTTTGACCCAGCAATCCCATTACTGGGTATATACCAAAAGGAATATAAATCCATATATTATAAAGATACATGCACATGTATGTTTATTGCAGCATTATTTACAATAACAAACACATGTAACCAACCCAAATGCACATCAATGTTAGATTGGATAAAGACAATGTGGTACATATATACCATGAAATACTATGCAGCCAGAAAAAGGAATGAGCTCATGTGTTTTTCAGGGACATGGATGAAGCTGGAAGCTACCATCCTCAACAAACTAACACAGGAACAGAAAAACAAACACTGCATGTTCTCACTCATAAGTGGGAGTTGAATAATGAGAGCACATGGACACAGGGAAGGGAAGAACACACATCAGGGCCTGTCAGCTATGGGGGGAAAATAAAGGAGGGCATTAAGACAAATAGCTAATGCATGCAGGGCATAAAACCCTGGCTTTTAGGGTTGATAGGTGCAACAAAACACCATGGCACACCTATACCTATCTAACAAACCTGCATGTTCTGCACATGTATCCTGGAACTTAAACCAAACAAAAAATTCTTTTGAATTCAGTTGCGTAAGAACTCGTTACTCTGAAATCTTGTTTCATCTTAGAGGTGATTTTTGCTTTTATCTTTATTAAGAGATCGTTACATTCATTCAGTAAAGTTTTAGTAAGACACCTCTGTGAGAAGCTATGACAGAATTTATGGAAATGTCAAAGATGAAAACATATTTCTGACCTCAGGAAATTTATATTCAGAGGGAAAAGACCGCATTAAAATTGTGCTAATAGGATTCCTTATAATAAAATATTTTAAAGGGGTAAACAAAATATTAGAATATTGGTGAGAAAAATGAATACCATGTTTTCTGAATTCTACATCAGTAAAAATTCTTTTGCCCTGTTTCTTTAGTCACTGCATTTTTTTCTTATTCAGGCCATCACCATGTCACTATTGTGTTATCATTGTAATTTATTTCACCTCCCCTTTGTTTCTGCCCCTAACTACCTCCTCTCTCCTCCACATTATCACTGGAGTGTCTTCTTAAAAGACTCATCTTTTAAAAATATTGATGACTCCCTATCCCTATGACATTAAGACCATGGTGCCAGCTTACCATAAGAATCTGTTCACCATTTGAGTAATGCGGTGCCTGTCACATTTTTCAAATATTCAGTGTAATAACTCTTACCTACATGAAACATCTGTTTTCTAAATTTATCCATTTTCTGTTCCTTGTGCTTAAAACACCCTTCCTTTGCTGCTCCTGCCTGGAATAATCATGTTTTTATTTAAAGATGCTACTAATGAACAAAATAATGACTATAGTTAACAATAAAGTAGATCTCAGGTTCAGTGTTCTTATAAATGGAATTGAGATTCCCAAAACAAAATAAATGGAAAAGGGCAAAGGAAACTTATGGAGGTGATGGTATGTTTATTGCCTTAACGGTAACGATGGTTTCATGGGTGTATGGATTTGCTCAGCCCCATCAAATTGCATACATTAAGCATGTGCAGTATTTTTATGAAATGATTACACCACAATAAAGCTGTTTAAACAGATAAAATGTCCAAAAAAAACCGCCTCAAGACATTAACATTTCACCTTTACCCCAATTAAAGACTTCCTAAGTCAGAATTGATAAGGTCATTTAAAAAAAGATTAATACCCCTAACATTTATTACTCTATAAATTATTATAGAATTATTCAGGTAAATTTCTGGTGAGACTATCTGTGAGTTCCTGGAACTCCAAGTGTTACTGGTGGCAGATTCATACCGTTTGAAGCAGCCTCAGTTCTTGCCTCCTCAGAAGAAAATGTTCAACCAATGGGTATAAGGCAGAAGGGGAGATTGAGGTAAGTTTTAGAGCAGGAATGAAAGTTTATTAAAATGCTTTAGAACAGGAACGAAATGAAGTAAATTACACTCAGAAGACGGCCAAGCAGACGACTTGAGAGATCAGCTACACGGTTTGACCTGTTGACTTGGAGTTTTATATGACGGCATACTTCCAGGGTCTTGCATAACTGCCTCCCTGCTTCTGTTCTTGAGGCGGGGTGCGCTGTCCGCCTGCGCAGTGGCTTGCTGGCGCTTTGGAGGGGAGCATGCGCAGTGTGTTTGTTAGCGTTGTACGCATGTTCACTTGAGGCGTTCTTCGCTCACCAGATGAATGCTCCTAGGAGGTCATTTACTAGTTAAATTCTGCCATTTTGCCTATTAACGCACATGCTTCAGCTCACTCTCCCAGCTCCTGAGATTCTGTCGCAAAACTGGTGAGTTTTAGGTGTTTTTTTCCTATTGTGTACGTGCCTTACCCTGACACCAGCTGTCACCAATTATTATTTTAAAGAGACAGTTAACAACCGCCTGACCATGACCTGATGGTTGCCTGACGTTCCTGGGGGGTGTGTGTGTGTGTTTTGTGGGGAACTCATCTCCTTTCCTGCCTATTCCTGACTACCTACCTACTGTAACAAAAGGACAATGTATTATTAAGAATTCTCAGCTGGAGTTCGTGGATTACGCCTGTAGTATCAACACTTTGGGAGGCTGAGGTGGGCGGATTACCTGAGGTCAGGATTACCAGGCCAACATGGCAAAACCCCATCTCTACCAAATATACAAAAGTTAGCCGGCGTGGTGGCGTGTGCCTGTAATCTCAGTTACTCGGAAAGCTGAGGCAGGAGCATCACTTGAACCCGGGAGGCGGAGGTTGCAGTGCGCTGAGATTGTGCCATTGTACTCCAGCCTGGGCAACAGAGTGAGACTCTGTCTCAAAACAAAAAATCTCATGCTTTATACCTATCAGAGCTAAAAAAACAAAACCAAAAATCTTCTTGATCTTATTGATTGCAATAAGTATAGAAGTGCTGTATGCATTGAACAATTGCTCAGTAATTTTTTTTTCTCATTTATTTTATTGCATTTTAGGTTTTGGGGTACATGTGAAGAACATGCAAGATTGTTGCTTAGGCACACACGTGGCAGTGTGATTTGCTGCCTTCCTCCCCATCACCTACATCTGACATCTCTCCCCTTGCTATCTCTCCCCAGCTCCCCACCCCCCAGCGTCCCTCCCCTATTTCCCCCCAACTGACCCCAGTGTAGTGCTCCCCTCCCTGTGTCCATGTGTTCTCATTGTTCAACACCCGCCTATGAGTGAGAACATGTGGTGTTTGATCTTCTGCTCTTCTGTCAGTATGCTGAGACTGATGGTTTCCAGGTTCATCCATGTCCCTACAAAGGACACAAACCCATCATTTTTGATGGGTGTATAATATTCCATGGTGTATATGTGCCACATTTTCCCTGTCCAGTCTATCATCGATGGGCATTTGGGTTGGTTCCAGGTCTTTGCTATTGTAAACAGTGCTGCAATGAACATTCGTGTGCACGTGTCCTTATAGTAGAACGATTTATAATCCTTTGGATATATACCCAGTAATGGGATTGCTGGGTCAAATGGAATTTCTATTTCTAGGTCCTTGAGGAATCACCACATTGTCTTCCACAATGGTTGAACTAATTTACACTCCCACCAACAGTGTAAAAGTGTTCCTATTTCTCCACATCCTCTCCAGCATCTGTTGTCTCCAGATTTTTTAATGATCGCCAGTCTAACTGGCGTGAGATGGTATCCTAATGTAGTTTTGATTTGCATTTCTCTGATGACCAGTGATGATGAGCATTTTTTCATATGTTTGTTGGCCTCATGTATGTCTTCTTTTGTAAAGTATCTGTTCATATCCTTTGCCCACTTTTGAATGGGGTTGTTAGTTTTTTTCTTGTAAATCTGTTTTAGTTCTTTGTAAATTCTGGATATCAGCCCTTTGTCAGTTGGGTAAACTGCAAAAATTTTTTCCCATTCTGTTGGTTGCCGATCGGCTCTAATGACTGTTGCTTTTGCTGTGCAGAAGCTGTGGAGTTTGATTAGGTCCCATTTGTCTATTTTGGCTTTTGTTGTCAATGCTTTTGGTGTTTTGATCATGAAGTAATTTCTAATTTAAAAAAAAGTTGCAGTCATCTTATGACCATTGCCATAGGTAGCATTTACCTTAAGTATCCTGTTTCACAGATAGAATTCTCTACCAGGATGATTAAATTTAGTTTTAAAAGTAGCTAGCTCAATAAAAATTAGGTTGCATTTAAATAAAGTGTTCTGTAACAGTTACACTGATTATTACTACTATCTATGCTATTTTTCACCACTACTGTTACATCATTATATTATTGCTTCCAATACTTAAAATGTTTTATATTTGCCATGCATGTAGAGGGTACTTTAGAGGTGAACCCAGTCATAGATGCCAACTGAAGGTTTTACTGGGCTGATTTATTATGTTCATTTTTATGTCATGTATTTGTTTGTATTTGAACTGCAGTTTTCTCCTTTCCTTTTTGTTCTAGCTGTAGTGCCTACTTTAGATTTTCACAAATTCACCTTCTGTCTTACATATTTGAACTTTTGCACTTCTGTTTCCACTCCCAGAAAAGCCCTTCCACTCTGCTGAACTCCTATACAACTTTCAGAATTGAGGTCAGATATCCAAACATCCTGTACTAAAGCTTCCTCATTTCTCGTTTTAGAAATCTGAGTTGGAGGTGTTCTTTTTGCTCCTTGAGCAGTCGTTACTTCCATCAAAGCATTTGTCAAAACAGAATGTCTCTTTAAATTTGGCTCTCTTGCTGGCTTATGCATTTTTGAGATCAGGAAGCTCTACTATAATTAGTATTAGTACTAGTAACAACAGCAAGAATAGTAGTAATAATGTCAGGACAGTAATAGGAGTAACATTTATATTTCCAGTTGCTTAACATAGTACATGGAACCTGGTCTGTGCCTGATATTTGGAGAGATGAGTGAATGAATTAATGCATAAATTTATATCTTTGGTACTTGGTGGTACTTCTTACTCCATTTCATTATTACTTTGGTGGTAATTACTATTTTCATTTAAAATGAGAGAATACTGGAGTTCAAATGGTTGAAACTAGTTTTTCACAGATATCCAAGCTCAACTTGGAATCTAGATCCCAGCTGAACTCTATAATTACAATCATCATTTTTTTTTTTGGAGACAGGGTCTCACTCTGGTTGCCTAGGCTGGAGTGCAGTGGTGTGATCTCAGCTCAGTGCAAACTTTACCTCCCCGTGACCCTCCCACCTTAACCTCCTGAGTAGTTGGGACTGCAGGTTCACGTCACCACACCCAACTAATCTTTCGTGGTTTTTGTAGTGAAGAGATTTCACTGTGTTACTTAGGCTGGTCTATAACTCCTGGCCTCAAGCAATTTACCTACCCCAGCATCCCAAATTGCTGGGATTACAGGTGCACGCCACCACCCCTAGTCTCATCTTTTTTTTAATTCAATTTTTTGAGATAATTATGGATTCACAGAGAGCTGTGAGAAATTATGCCAAGACATTTTTTGTGCACTTTGTCCAGTTTCTCCCAGTGACAGCATTTTGGAAAATTGTAATGTAACATTGTAACTAGGAAACTGACATTGATAAATTATACCTATGTTATTTAAATTTCCTCCAACTTTATTTGTATTCATTTGTGTATATGTTGAGGAGGGTGGATGGTATCAGTCCATTAGGCATGCTGTAACAAGCACACCTTCAGTTGGGTGGCTTAAGCAGCAGAAATTTATTTTTTATCATTCTGGAGGCTGGGAAAACCTGGATCAAAAAGCTAGCCAATTTGATGTCTGCTGAGAGCTCACTTCTTGGTTTGTAGAAGGCCATTGTTTCCCTGTGTCCTTACATGGCAGAAGGAGCCAGGAGGCTCTCTGGACTCTCTTTTCAAAAAGGAGTGCTAATCTCATTCATGAGGGCTCCGCCTTTCATGACTTAATGACCTGCAAAGTCCCCTCCTCCTAACACAATTACTTTGGGGTTTAGGATTTCAACATGTGGATTTTGAGGGGACACAAACATTCATACTATAACTGGTGACAAGTTCTAAATAATTTTGTCATCTGTTTAAATTCCTGCTAACCACCATTGCCAAGATACTGAGTAGTTCAACGTCTCAAGAATTTTTCATATATATATTTTAAAATTTTCTTTATTTTATTTTTTAAGAACCACACTGATTTCTCTCCTTCCTAATCTTCGCTTCAGTTTCTAACTCCTGGCAACCACTCATCTGCCTACTATTTAGAAACTTTTGTCATTTAAAAAATGTTGTATAAGTAGAATCATGCAGCAAGTATGATTTTTAAGTTCCTTCCAATTTGAAATTACTGTAATCAATAATGTATTCCATTATAATGATAACATTAGCAATTTACTTTCATTTTTACATGTCATACATATTGATTAAGAAGCTGTCATATTTGGACACTTCCTCTTCATGCCAAGGAGGTAGGGAATGTTGTGTTTTCCCCTCAATTCTTTTGTTTCCCAGTTGTCTTGTAAGGCACTGATAATGGAATTAACATTCAATAAATATTTGTTTATATGGGTGAATAAATTAATGTATAGTTAAAATTGTAGAACTATTATACTTAGGGCTCATAGTAAAAGTAGTACCTTTTTGTATTTGAAAATCTTGCTCACATTAAATAAAATATGAATAAAATGCTTTAATATTGGGTTTCAGTAGTCACTATGCTGGTGTGATTTTACAGGAACTAGATAAACCTATGTACCCTTTCTATTCCCACTTCTGCTCTACAGTTACCATCCTTATTCAAAGGGACATATTCTTTCATTAACATAGGATTATGAAAACCTGAAATTGAGTCTCTTTATTCAAAGTATGCTTGATTAGGTTAAAGCCTTACAAAAATCTAAGTTATTGTTGTTATTTTATTGTAATTAACCATTAGGTGTGTCTAGTTAGGGTATTATTATTTTTTTTAATTACAAGAAATGAAGAGTTTCTTAATTTAACTTCCTTCAAAAGGGAGTTTCTTGAAAGGATGCATGTACTCAGGAACCTGGGTAGAAATGAAGAGCTTAGTGCCTGGCAACTTGCCAGACTGGGCACTCTTTTCACTCTACCATCTCTGCCCTTTCTGTCATGAAACTTTGGCCCCTGCACATCTGCTTCTGTTATCTCTCCCCTGGCTGGATTCCTCAGCTTATGCTGGCCTCTTATATTTCAGTTGCAGCCATGTCCCTGTCTCATGCTCATTTTGTTTGATTTCTCCCTTGTCCAGCTGGGCTTATGAGCCAAAGGCTGCTGTTCAATCTCCGGATGGGCTGCTTTCTCATCAAATATTCCCTACCATTCTAGCTGTCATGGTTGGAGACATGGGGCCCTATGATGCAGAACACTCATGTGCACAGTCTGCTAGGGTGTGAGTGACTACAGCTTTCTAAAGGCGTGCGACTATATCTTTAAAGGCCCTTCAAACAATGAATAAAGGTTAGTTTCCAGTTGTTTATTACTGTTTTCTTGAAAGTCAATATCACCTCATTGCTTTTAATCTGGGAGCAAATTTTATTCAGCATATATTGTATATTAGAGAAAATCATAGGAGAAAATTAGTTTATTAAGCACTTTGCAGAAACTATATAAGACATTTAGATTTAACTTAATGGGCTTATATTTATTTAAAAGAAAATATTAAGGGATTTTAATATTTCATTTGCAGCATAACCTTATTATAGGAATACATTGCAGGCTTTCTCATGTGACTGAAGTGTAACATGGGACACATTATTTACATGAGATAGAATGTTCTTTGTAATCAATCAACACGTTTCCTGTAAAAGATATAAAAAATGAGGGAAAATAAGGAAGATGATGTGTCACATAGTATCATTGATGCTGAGATAGTAGGATGCTTTGCTATATGAAATATAAAAGAATCTCCAAACGGAAGAGGACTTTGATGACACCGAGGAAAAACAAAAGAAGGACAACTTAACTAAAGGGCATTTTATCCTTTGATTCAGCAGCTCATTTCCAGACATGAGAGTCTATTCATAATCATTTACACATTTTACATTTACATTTGTATTTGCATGTGAGGGAATATATAATTGGCAGAATCACATGCGTACAGAATACATCCGTTAAAAATGTATACTGTAACATACATACATGGTCTGGGAAAGTTTATCTCATTTTCTTACGCCGTTTCATTTGTGTAAAACAAGGCCTAACATACATAGAGAGTTTGCTTCAAGGTACTTTAGGGATCAGAACTATCAAGAGAAATGAAATATATTTTTAGTGTAGCAAAATTTAACAACATCACTGTAATTAGACTTTTTGAAGTATTTTAAAAAATAATGGTTTGGGGGTACTGAAATGTGAGTCCTAAATAAAATAGACAGTTAATTTAGCCAGAACATGTGTGGCTGGGCAGACTGTTGTATTTGTGTTAAAATTGCAGAGATTATGGTTTAACAAGTTTCAGTTTAAATGCAGGAGTGTGTGTGTGTGTGTGTGTGATTTTCTTCCTATTAATTGTTACAGTTTTATTCAGTGTACTTATTATGGCCTGCTGGGATTTTTTCAAATTGAATTTTATTTTTTTTCCAAATGCAGAAATAACTCTATTTTTTTTTGATAATGATATTGATCATTTTGTAGACATATCTAACATTGTAACATGTCTTCCCAGAAAGGTGACAACAATGACATGAAAGTTTATTTTGTCTTTAAGATTATGTGTGTGTGTCTATGTGTGTGTGTGTGTGTGTGTGTGTGTGTGTGTGTGTGTGTACTGTGTGTTTTGCCTTAAGTCCTTCATGGTAATCACTAGCATTAGAAAGGAAATGTCAGCACAAGCATGGTGTCTCACACCTGTAATCCCAGCACTTTGGGAGGATGAGGTAGGTGGATCACCTGAGGTCAGGAGTTCCAGACCACCCTGGCCAACATAGTGAAACCCCATCTCTACTAAAAATACAAAAAATTAGGATGGCGGGCGCCTGTAATCCCTGCTACTAGGAAGGCTGAAACAGGAGAATTGCTTGAACCAGGAAGGTGGAGGTTGCAGTGAGGCAAAATAGCGCCATTGCACTCCAGCCTATGCAACCAGAGCGAAACTCCATCTCAAAAAAAAAAGGAAAGAAAAAGAAAGGAAATGTCAGTTTGTAAAAATAATCAAAGATAATCTCCACATTCTGCCTAGGATTTATTTTGATTGTTTTCTGTTTGCTCCTTTGGATTTCATATATTCTCTTCTGTACCATGCACTTGCTTCATGAAACTGCTTTGTATTTTTGCCAGTTGAGATTGGCCAATGATAAGCAGAGTCAAGACACTCAGGAGAATAAAAAGGTCTGAGTATTTATTCTTTTGACTCCCTCCTGGAGGTTGTGTCCTCATCTATTGTCACTGCTCCCCTATCAGAGCCCAGTGCACACAACTGTTTCTCCTCCTGCGTTCTGATAAACTGTTCTCTTTTTGGTCCTTTGGACTAAGGAGTTGCAACAGCTTTTCTAGTGCCATCTCTGGTCCCCGACCTCTCCCTTATGGCTCTTCGACAGCTTGCCCACAGCTTTCTAATCAGCCCCTTTGTAAATAAGGTGTTATCTTAATTTGAGTGTGCAATCCATTCCTTGTTGGAACCACAGGGAGATATAGCACTTTGGGTTACAGACAGGAATGGGCATGCAAGGAGAGAGGAAATGGTGAGTTTATTGCATAAAGTACTAAGGATGCATCTCATTAAGATCCTGCTGTTGCAATTCAGACCGGTCTTCTATTTGGTTCTGGCTTTGGCCCTTGGAAAGCTGAAATAATGATGATCTGCTGAACATAATCTCTGCCAAATCTGGTACTATGGATGATCAATTATTTTTTGATCACATAGGGAATCAAAGTAAGAGTCAAATGTTAGGAGTAAGTCATGTCATTTACTTTACCTATATTGTCTAAATTTCACCATTCAAATACACATGAGCTCTGCAAATTTTATCTTGAAATAATATGTGTTCCTCATGTGTTTTATATATTGGAATTCGATAGAATGATGTGGAAGTGTAATTGCATAGGGTTAGTATATGATGCTGTATTAAATAATAAAATGCTTCAAATTTGTGTAAAGAATTAATATCTGGCCGGGCGCGGTGGCTCAAGCCTGTAATCCCAGCACTTTGGGAGGCCGAGGTGGGTGGATCACGAGGTCAAGACATCGAGACCATCCTGGTCAACATGGTGAAACCCCGTCTCTACTAAAAATACAAAAACATTAGCTGGGCATGGTGGTGCGTGCCTGTAATCCCAGCTACTCAGGAGGCTGAGGCAGGAGAATTGCCTGAACCCAGGAGGCGGAGGTTGCGGTGAGCCGAGATCGCGCCATTGCACTCCAGCCTGGGTAAGATGAGTGAAACTCCGTCTCAAAAAAAAAAAAAAAAAAAAGGAATTAATATCTTTCAATTAAATATAAACCCCATTAACAATCAATCCAAATGTAAAGAAAATATGTTAACTCTATATCACTTTAAGAGGAGCATTATATCCTTTTTAAGCCAAACATTTGTTTATAAAAATTTAAATAATGCAAAGCCAGATATTAGATTATGGCATAATTGTAATTCATATATTAATAGAATTTTTTAATATGCTACTATTCATGACATTGATTTAAACATCTTCAATAATTATATTTAAATTATACATAATTGCATGTATGGCTGTAGGTTTTTAAGAAAATGTTCAGGGTATTAATTCATTACATCTTGTGAGAATGAATTAAGAACAGGATGTCAATCTTCTTTCCTCAAGTTTTCACATAAAGGAAAAGTTCAAACCACATATGACAACTTCCATGATCTATAATGTTGCATCCAGACAAATTTTGTATAGACTTGCATCCCAGATTTTGTGCCTATGATTTCTTTGTTCAGGATCAACTACGGGGTGGTGTTGACTTTGACACCGAGTGTTTGACAAGCTTAATTGAGCCTTTTCAATTGTAAGAAGAGACATTCTTAGGTAGTGTTTTCCAGGCTTCAGGCATCATAGGTTTAAAATTTGGTTATTTAGCTACGTTATGTCAGTCTTTGTATTTGTTTTTTGTTGTGTTTTCCTTTTTTTTTTTAGACTGAGTCTCACTCTGTCATCCAGGCTGGAGTGTAGTGGCATGATCTTGGCTCACTGCAAACTCTGCCTCCTGGGTTCAAGCGATGCTCCTGCTTCAGCCTCCCAAGTAGCTGGGACTACAGGCATGTACATTGCCCAGCTAATTTTTGTATTTTTAGTAGAGATAGGGTTTCACCATATTGGCCAAGATGGTCTCGATCTCTTGACCTTGTGACCCGTCTGCCTCAGCCTCCCAAAATGCTGGGATTACAGGCATGAGCCACTGCATCCAGTCTCTGTTTTCCTTGTTAGCAAAAATTGGCCATGTTATAACGTTCCACTCAATACAAAGATTAGTTCATAGAACTTATACTTTGTAAGAAAATAGACGCTTTATTTGAAAACACAATTAAAAATTACCCCAATAGAAATATTTGGGAACAATTGTTAGTAAGTAAAACTACCTTAAAATTTTTTTTTGTTATTGAAAAATTTCATCCAAAAGAATTTTGTTATGCTGCAATTTAAAACATGAGTGATTATTTTGGCCCGGAACCTATGAGCGTTTTCTCTCCCTAATGTATCTCTCCCATCTGCTGGCTATTAGTAGCAATCAAACCCACAATAAAAAATCAAATTAAAAAAAAAACACACTTTTTTCCTGTAAGTTTTCTGAGCACTCTCACTAGAAATATTGATGCAGCAAGGCTGAATATTTCTCTGAACATCTATTTCAAATAGAAACTAAATGTCTGTGCCAGAATGACTTTATCTGGGATTTGAGCCTGTGTGTGCCTGACATCTAAAGCAACTGCTCTCTGCTTTCTCTTCTGTTTTCTCTACATTTATGTGGTTCATTATTGTGCCACCTGCCTCTCCTTCCCATTGCATCCTGCACTGAAATCTACCACGACTCTTCAGAGCGTGCACTTAAGCTGTCTGGCCATGTGTTTCTGAAAGTCAGCTGTCGATGTATGAATGGTAAAACATGATAATATTATTTCTTCTGAGTTTATGCCTATAGAGCTTGTATGCATGGAACAGCAATTCCTGGTTTAAAAATGGCCACTCTATTTACTTATTTTATCTAAGAGACCACATCATAAAAGCAGGGAATAAAAACTCAAAAGCCAATAAATATCAACACAGTCACACCAACCAACCACACCAACAAATAGGAAGGAATGCAAGGACTGGGGAATGGAAATCACAACTAACCCTGCAATGACTTTCTACTCGAAACATGGACCTAGGGCCTGCATCACGGGCAGCAACTGGAGGCTTGATGGAAATGCAGAATCTCAGCCTCACCCCAGAATCACTGAATCAGAATCTGCTTTTCACCATTTCCCAGGGATGTGTGTGCACATTAAAGGTTAAGAAGCACTGCTTTTCTCGTTTTTTTTTTCTTTGTGTTTTCTTATCTATTCATATCAGATATGCTGACTTTTAAAATATTAAAGATATGCAGATTTTAATGGGAAGTTCTTAATTTTAAAAATTTACTGTCCAATTCAGCTTTTAAAAAAATTTTCTGGGAACAGTAAAACATACTGAAAATGTCAATAAATCTAGGGGCCTATTGGTTTGCAAATTTTCTTTTGTTCTTTTTTTTTTTCCTCGTGAGAGAAGTTTCGCTCTTGTTGCCCAGGCTGAAGTGCAGTGGTGCAGTCTGACTCACGGAAACCTCTGCCTCCCTGGTTCAAGTGATTCTACTGCCTCAGTCTCCTGAGTAGCTGAGATTACAGGCATGCACCACCATGCCCAGCTAATGTTGAATTTTTAGTAGAGATGGGGTTTCTCCGTGTTGGTCAGGCTGGTCTCAAACTCCCGACCTCGGGTGATCCACCTGCTTCAGCCTTTCAAAATGCTGGGATTACCAGCGTGAGCCACTGTGACCAGCCACAAATTTCCTTTTAAAATCTGCAGTGTCAAAGAGCGAATATGCATATGGAGTTTTATTCTTATTTCCTAGAAATAATTGCATCTAAACAAAACTCTTGATGGTAAAAAAACAAGCATTGCCATCAGTAGATATATCTTACTTCCTTTTCAGGAAATATTCCTAGCCTATCTTAGCTGTAATGCTACCTACCTCCACCACTCTGTCCCCACTGTGTATATCTGTACAGCAGCTAGAGTGACTCATTTAAAACTTAAGTTGAAACTATCCATTTCTCCAATGGTCTCTCTCTTAATCAGGAATAAAAGCCAGCAACTTACAAACTTTTTGAGAGCACCTCACTTTAGTTGTCCTTTTGGAAATTTATGTCCAGCCACCTCTACAGCCTTGCAATTTGTTCACCCCTCTAGGCAAACTCTGCCTCAGTATTCTCTCCTCAGTTATGTGTAAGGCTTGCTGTCTATCGCAGTCTTTTACTCAAATGTCATTTTAATTAATCAGGACTTCCCTGATAAAAACTGTAAATCAGTAGACCACAACCCCACCCCCAAATTCTCCTCATTATTCCTTTTTCTCCAGAGCATTCTATATGATTAAATGTAAGTTATTTCATTGATTTGTTTACTCTATGTCTTTTGTCACCAGAACGTTAGTTATTTTGAAGAAGAGACCCTTGGCCTCTTGTTCTTACTGTATGCCAAATCTGGGTTCCATGCTTGGCACATACTTAATTGGTTCTCAATACTATGTGTTGCATGAATGAATGATAAGCAAACTTAAAATTACATGATCACTGCTCATTAAGGTTTTTAATTAGTAGTACATAGTTGAAGGTGGTGTTTTTGTTAGTAATACATGGTTAAAGGTAATTTTATTATGTAATTATATACAAATGACTTATTATTGCAGTCTTTTTTTATTCTATAGCATAGATACATAAGCTATTTCTGGCTTATTTACTTTTCTGCCATATTGGACATTTTTTTATCTCTATTACTCAGTTCTAAATCTGCCCATAACATCTTTTTAAAAATTTTTTAATTGGAAAACAATAATTGTCAATATTCATAAAGTACATAGTGATTTTTAATACATATGTGTTAGTCTGTTTTCACAATGCTGTTAAGACATACCCAACACTGGGCAATTTAAAAAAAAAAAAGGTCTAAGTGCACTGACAGTTCCAAGCAGCTGCGGAGGCCTCAGAATCATGGTGGAAGGCAAGGAGGAGAAAGTCCCATCTTACATGGGTAAAGATAACATGGATCCATTACTGAGGATAATAAATATGATTCCAGGTCCTACTCAGTTATTAATCTAAGGAAGAGATTTGAAACTGTACATGACTTTCAAGTATACTTTTCATAATTACCTGCCACCAAAAAAGAACACCCTAGATATAATATCTTAAAATATACAGTGTGATTTATCCCTGTAACTTAGTCTCAATATTAGAAAATAATGGTTTTTTAAAATATATTCTTTCTTTTACATTTTTTCTTTTTTTATAAAATGCTATGAAAATGTGCACAGGGACATCTTAAAAGTTAATATTTATTTATGTACTCTACATTAAGTAGGGGATCAGTTTTAGATACCTCTGTTTTTAGTACTTAAAAGAGGACCTGACAAAATTGGTACTTATGAAATATTTGAAAATAAATGAATGAATTAACGAGTGAATTTCTGTTAGAAATATTTATTTGTGTATGGAATGGGTAAACCTTGTACTGAATTCTCAGTGATACATGAAGAAATTGCCTGTGATCAGAATGGCATCTTTATTGAGATGAAATAGGTGAATAGTTAGGACTCTTGACAAAGAGTTACTTAAAATATACTCTCAGTAGCATTGTTAAACAGTTTTATGTGGTAGACACAAAACTTTAAAGGGTGGAAAACTCTGAAATATCATTAATCTAATTATTTATGTAACTAAGTAATTTCTTATAATAATTTCATTTGGGTGAAATATAAATTTAAATATTAAAAATAATTTTGAATATTTTATATTTATATAATACAAATTATATGGCTACATTGGAAGAATTTACTAAATGAATAATATTAATTTTGTCTTTCAGTTATAAATATAAATATTTGTTAGCATGAATAATTATTTTTTCCTTTAACAATAGTGACTACCTGCTTTGATACTACCAGAAGCCACACAAGCGAGTTACATTTTTCTGAATACTAATATAATGTGAACTGAATATCAAATTAGTTGACAAAATATTTCTAAGTGGAAAGCAAAATATGAGGACAAAGGAGTGAAATATACTGGAAAATCTAGGACAAGAATTTGAATGTCTTGATTCCTATCTCAGATATATATATATATATATATGATACATAATTACATACTATAGACATGTTTCAAAGACATTGAACTGAAACATAGCTCAATTAGTATTTAATATAAATATTTATATCTCTTTCATAAATATTTTGCTGTGAATGTCATTTATTAAGCAAACTTTTATTAATAATTATACAAAATATTAGAACAAAGCAAACAATGTAAATTTTCAAATGTTCTACAGAATTTTTGCAACAATGAGTAGAATATCAGTAACCTGACATGACTTGTAGTCTTTTTAAATTTTTTCATGACCTTCATAACTTTGTCAAACTCAAAGAGATCTGTAAATATAGGGATCAGAGGAAGAGCAGGAAGACAATTTTTCATGTCCCGGAAAATTAATCAGAAGAATAAATTGGGGAATGGTTTGAATAAGGTGATGCTTAAGAACAGGCATAGTATGTGAAGACAGGAGGGCAGACAAATTCTGCCAACTGTCTCCTGTAGTGGAGACTTCTTTTGTCTCTTCACACTTTCTGCCTCCTGGAAATAGAATACCTCTTCTGTAGGAAACTGTCCCTTTATCTTCTCTCATTAGGGATCCCAGGTACAGATGCCATTGGACATTGTCATCAATTGCCCAAAAGTGGGCATGTGCTATTCACTCCCATCCTCAAACGCCTTGCCTTCTAACAGTTATGCCTGTGAACAGGGAGTCCAGTCCGTTCATCCACTGTCCAAATAGACATCTTGGCATTATCCTTGACTTCACCTACTCAGAAAATTTCAGGCAGATTTGCTCTGTTAAGGAAAATTGTCTTTGGTTACCGTTCACTTTTTATCCATCTTTAAACTTGCATCACTGTCTAGCCACCATGCTGTAACTGTCCACATCCATTCTAGAATTGCAGGTGTGATTATACTAGGTTTTTGGTACTTAAAAAAAAAGTGACTTCTTATTAGTCTTGAGGTGAAGTTATAAGCATCTTAATGTAACAATAATTCCCCTGATGTTCTTTGTCTGCAGTGCCTCATTTCTGTCTCCACCCCCAGCAGCATCTTTCTCATTGTTGTTACTGACATTGGACTCTAGGCTCCAAATTGCTGCCTTTTTTTATTCCTTTATTTTTTTCATTTGTGCTTCTTTGCCTAGAATGCTCACATTTTCCTTCTTTATGCATACATTTTATCTAAAGTATAATTTTCTCAAGGAAACATTTCCTCAAATGAACTTGTCTGAGTGGGTCAAATGCCTCTTTTCTAAAAATTCTTTATATTCTCATCAAATTGATAATTGCAAATTATATTTATTTTGTTTCCAGAGATATATTCATGTTCCTGCCCCCCGCTCCATGAGAGGAGATCCAGTGTCTCGTTTTGCCCCAAATTTTATACTTAATCTTGATTATATATTTGATAAACTTGATGCTAGGGAATTGAAGTTGAATACCTGGCTATGTAAGCTGAATATTAAAAAAAATCAGAACTTGAAAATTAAAATTAGTTGATGAATGAACATAAAATTCAAATGCTTATTGTCAGTCTTAATATACACAAATATCCATTTGAAATGAAAGCGAAATCAAATTGTTTGAAAGACATGCATGCAACAAAGAAAATACATCCTCAACTTGATAGTTTAAGAAGAAAATGTACCAGAAAAAAGATGGAAATAGTATGCCCTAAAATGTCCTTCAGAAAAGGCGATATATGGACATTTCATTTTTGAGCATTTTTGGTTACCTAAAAGCTAAAGAATATAGATAAACTATTATTTAGAATTGCGTGTGTAATTCAATAAATTGACATTTTATTGGAGTAAAGCATTTAATGTGATTTTATGAATTTCAGTTATGTCAACATTTCTAAACATGTTCTCAGAATAAATGTATATAGCGTTTCATTTCGAACTGTAAATATGTATATTTACAGGGATAGCTTTCTGCAAGGATTTTAGATATGACATTATAGAAAGGCTTACATAACTGTAAGTGGGTCATGTTTAAAGACTTAATTCTCAAAAGGTAGATTACCTATGAAGATTTAAGAAAATTTGAATTAAACACTTCTAATTGAAAAAAATTCCATAGGGACATTAATCATGATCAGTGCATAATGAAGAATATTGGTACATATTAAAAGCATAATTTTTGACCTTTAAAAGAGTTTTAAGTTCCTCTGAACATTGGTATTCATTAAGTTGGAGTTAATTAATTAGCTTTCCCTATATAGATTAGTTAATAGTTGATTAGTCAAATATAATCAATATTCCCAGAAGTAGTGCTGCTGTCTTACAGTGTCTTCAAGAAAGGCAAAGAGTCAAGTCAGGTTATGACTTATGTTTTTAAATAGTAAATTATGTTTCAGTTCAAAAATAGAGTTCAGCTTAATTGTTAAGTAATATAAGTCAGCAAATTGATTCCTTCAAGGCGTAGGTGCTCCAGTTCAATCTTTATTTGAGGACATATTTTCAGTGTAAATCACAGGTTACATTAATCCAAGGAAAAAATCATGCACATACATACCAGAGACTGTTGATAATTAAACTGAAGAGCTAGTGTAATTGATTAATGATTATGGTAGATGTATGTATGTAAAGTTGCATGTTGATCTATTATCTATCTATTGACTCATTTAATTTTGCCTTAAAAAAAAAAGAAAAGCAGGAAAAAAGAACCTTGAAGGATGCACACAAAGTACATGTCCCAAAAGGAAGTATGGTGGAAAAATAAGTAAGTGAGGCTAAATCAGTTCTTCAAAGAAGAAAAGATGATAAGGAACTTTACAAATATTCCTATTTCTATAAGGAATGAAGATATTGAATACCTCAGAAAAAAATAAGTAGAAGCAAGAGCATGTGAATATAATACAAACAATAAATCAGAAAATACTATTTGAGTATTGCCTATTTTAGAAAAAATGCATATTAACTTTTACTTTCATATTTCTCACTATTAGCTTTCCTGAAGTATCTTTAAGAGAGCTGTGTTTTATTTATCTCCCTTTATGTTACTAATCTAGCCCAGTACCTGATACAGTGGAACCATTAAGGGTTGGGTGTTGAATATTACTATATGTATCATTTTAAGTGAATTGAGAGTGAGAGATAAGAGAGAAGAAACTAATGTGTCAGATATGTATCAAAAGTAATAAGAACAGAACGTCTATTTTTGAGAAAAAGGGAAGTCCCAGTTATGCAATGGGAGTGCCCATGGAGAGCCTTCATTCCCCCCCCCCATCTTGTCTTTGTCTTTCAGAAAACCTCTTAACTATTATTGTTAAATATAATTAATACCTTTGATAATTAATGCCACACATTCTTGTCAGCAAGGGTAACCTTGTTAGATTGTTCCAATTTTCTTTATTTTGGAATAGATAAGTTGTTGACTTTTAAATGTTATATATTTTAAAACATTTGCAAAGTGCTTTATTTGAATAGGTGAATTTATTACATTTTCACTAGATCCACTTCAAGGATCTCTGAGAGTGCATACAGAGAGCCCTCACTTTGCACAGTAGCAGATTGTTAAAGAGTCAGTGCAAATTAAAACTGTGCAAACAAATCAATTGAAAAATTATGATTTTCAACATACTGGCTATTTCTGATCCACCGAAGCTGTATTGTGCAAGAAAGTTTCTGCAACTTTGTAGGTCCAAAAATACTATTATATCAGAACACTCTATGGCATTTAAAATTTTTATCAAAGCCTTAAAACATTTCTTTCTGTGTTACAAATGTGTAGAAAGATTTAAAAAAAATATGTATTCAATATTCTTCAACATGAGAAATATTGAGAATTAAAATGTTTTCTTCTCTGTAAAATCTTATCAATAATAGTTTGAGCAGTGTTTCCCTTCTCCCAGTATAATTTATCATTAGTACTATAAACAAGAGTCTTTTCTATGCCTTATTTGATTGTCATATATCTTTCTAAGTGTCAATCAGCTTCCAACATTTTATTCTTTACTCTTAATATCTGCAAGTGTTTATTTAATATTTAGTTTTTTTGTTGGTGTTACTTCCTCTGGAATGTCTATATCTTCACCCTATTTGTTGCAACCAATATTCTCATTTATACCAATGCCAGCTTTAACCAATTTTCTCTGCCTTTCTATCTTTTTTTTTTTAATTATTGTAATTGAGGTTCTGGGGTACATGTACAGATCATGCAGGATTGTTGCATAGGTACATACATGGCAAAGTGGTTTGCTGCCTTCATCCCCCCATCACCTATGTCTGGCATTTCTCCCCTCATTATCCCTCCCCACCCTCTGCACCCCTGCTGTCCCTCCCCTAGTCCGCCACTACTGACTGCAGCGTGTGACACTCCCCTCCCTGTGTCTATGTGTTCAAATTGTTCAATACCCGCCTATGAGTGATAACATAGGCTGTTTGGTTTTGTGTTCTTGTGTCAGTTTGCTGAGAATGTTGGTTTCCAGATTCATCCATATCACTATGAAGGACACAAACTCATCATTTTTTATGACTGCATAGCATTCCACGGTGTATATGTGCCACATTTTCTTTATCCAGTCTATTGATGATGGACATTTGGATTGGCCAACACAAATGTCTGGCTTTCTATCTTAAAGCCTCTTTAATGGAGACAGTGTCAACATCCCTAAGTTGGTAACTTCTTCAACTCCATTTATCTTTGATTTCAATTTCACTTAGTTTCTGTCTTGAATGCTTATTTTTGTGAGCCAGTTCTTTCTTTCATTATCCATTTTTGATAAATGTCATGTGGGTTTTTCACTGGGAAACAAAGAAGTAAGACAACCACAGGCTTTTCCTTCTGCACATGAATTGAATACATGCACAGCAGCCAATCAATAACAGACTATGAAGAAGTGAGGTGACTGGTCATTGGTCATGATAAGCATCTGTTCTTTACATAGTAATCTATGTGCTGAGGATTTAGCAGTGAAATTTGTACTTTATGCTATTATAGTGAATATACCATAGTAACTGGAATTTGAAACGTGTTATGGAAAGCAGGTATTATTTCACTAAACCTTAGAAAACAACTTCATGCATTTTAGAACTATGCAAAATTGAGGACTACCTGGATTTTTATTATTGTTTATGGATATTGATCACTTTATTATATGTGGACAAATGTAAAACTACGTATTTTTTTAACAGATATACATTTTTTATATGCTTACTATTTTAAATAAAAACTTTCTATATTTTATAATTGCATAACATTTTCAATAAGTGGTCCTATTTACACTGCACAAACTTGGATACATAATAGATATCTGCTGAATGAGCAGAAAAAACAAACTGGCTGTTTTTGATCCACCAAAGCTGTATTGTGCAAGAAAGCTTCTGCAGCATTGTAGGTCCAGAAACACTGTTATATCAGAACACTCATTGTGTACCAGACCTTCTGAGATTGCTTTATTCTAACCAAAAGAGCAAGAAAGCAATTGATAAGCGAAATAAAAATTTTGAATTGACAACCAGAAATATAACCAAGAATTGGACAAAAAGGCCATGGTTGGTTTATAGGACATGCTTTTCCAGATAGGAACCTTAGTTCTGTCTTCAGTTGATCCTTGAAGGGCTTGAACCAAGAGTAAAAATGTGAGCATATGTTCCTATTGAATAGCCCTCTTGAGAGGAAGTATGCTTAATACCTTAAAGCCCATGTTCTAAGGTAATACATCCCAATGATAGCCACTAGCCCAAGTGCTCTCAAGCACTTGAAATGGGGCAAGTCAAAATTGAGATGTAACTGTTGAATTTCGAAGACTACTATGAAAAAAAAAAACTAATATAAACACTTAAATACTTTTTGTCTTGAACATTTGCTGGAATTTTGTTACACAGATATATTGGTCTAAGTAAAATATAATATTACAATTAACTTCATGTAAGTACTTTTTACTTTTAAGAATATGGCTAAAGAAAACTTAAAATTGCATGTGTGACCCACATCGTCTTATCAGGCAGCATTGCTTTACAGCCATAATGCCTTGGTTCAAATACTAACTTCACAATTTATTTGCTGTACAATGGACCTGGTACTTAACCTCTTTGTTTCTATAAAACAATGATTTATAGTAATAATCATGTATTATTATTAATATAGAAATTAATTTAACTCAGTTAATAATAACTGTGAAGCACTTATATACATGTCTGATGTTTAGCTGAGCACTGTCAGTTATTATTGAGTGTTGACTAATACAGGAAATGCGCTAAACACATTCTTTCTAATAAACTTTTTTTTTGTATATTTTGTTTTCTAATAACTAGCTTCATTTTCTCTTTCTAGACATATTACTATACAATTGGGTCAGATTATACTTTCTTTACATCAGCCAAATCAAGGCTTGTTTTCATAAGAATACACACAGGACTGTTTGTTGACAGTGTTGAAACACAGCCCACTTTCATCACCAACATGTCTAGACTTCATCATGAACAAGTTTTTGCACAATATTTTTGGTTTACTTCTATACATGGCTAATCTTATCCATTGTGTATGCATATATGTGTAAAAGCATATGTTTTGTTACTTTCATTATTAGAGGGTGGCTTTTTTGTGACCAAAGAAAGGAAGCTCTTTTCTTAGCCAACTAAGAAATGATTAAACTATTTGATTATCTAGTATCAAAAATAATGTAGAATTTACATTCAATATAATATTAAATTATAATATATAAATATTAAGCATAATTTTATATATAAGAATTCAGGTTTAATAGAAGTATGTGATTCTAAACTTTCTATTGCATTGCTAATCACAGGTGGTCTATAAATATAGGTTTATCAACTGAACATTTTAAATATTAGATATATTAAAAAATAAATTTTAGTATAGAAAATAGTTTCTAAGTATGGTTGCATTAACTAAACATCTGTTAATAGATTGCATGCATTTATGCTTTATGCTAGTACTTCTCTGTTAAATATCTTGAGAAATCAATTCTTTTAGATATTTGTAATATTATTTTGCATTTCTTTGGTATAGTAATGAGCTGTGTATCAATATTTCTTTTTGGAGCTTTATTTAATGTGCATTCTTCATCCTACAACTAGAAAAAAAATGATTCCAAATACCAGTTTCTCTGTAGACTATAGTGTTTCTATATAGATACATTATACTGCAGGTCAGGGCTTATATTATAGGCATAACAATATATTGTTTCATATGTAGCCATACTAATGTTTCTCTGTTGTCATTGAGAAGACAGATTTTCACAGCTTTTATCTTATTATATGTATTTTTTCTGTTTGTAATACTTTTATCCTGATGTTATTGCTGTCTCTTCTAAAAATACTCTCCTATCCTAATTCATTTTAGTTCCCATTACATAGTATTTAATTTACCTTTTAATACTGTGTGATGGATCCTCATCCAAAGCTTTTCTAAAGTCTAACTAGACTTTATGAATTGAATTTGAATTATTTTGGCAGTAATAACTTCAAAGCATTGTAACAGGTTTGTTAAGCATGACCTCCCCTGCCTGAATTCATGCTGGCTATAATTAATCAAGTTATTCTTTACCAGGTGCGCATTTGCCCTGCTCTCTAAATATGTTTCCATGAGTATAATTCTACAGTGGATGTTAACCTTTGTCACTCTTGATTCATCTTCTATTGTTCATTTTATAGCACATTCTGTGGTTTAAGTATTCATTTAATGAACTAATAATGTTTCATTTAATAATAGGAGAATATATTATTAATTCCAGTTGAAGTTACCACTTATTGTAACTCAAATTCCCCAAAAGATTTGATCCTAAGTATATTCTTAAACCCTAATTATTATAATAAAAATAGGAGGAAATAATTATCATAAAATATAGTGTTTTTCAAGCATTCAAAGGCCCATTTACATTTTTTCAAATTTAGTTTGATTTTTAATCATTTAATGAAATTGAAAGACATTTAAAGGGCATTAAAAGACAAATGAAATGGCAGCTTTTGTAGTAACATTTATCCAAATGATGAGGTATCATAATCAATCACAGAAAGATCATACTTTGTCTTTAGATTCTGCATTGGAGACTACAGATAATGGAGAATTATCACAAATGTAGCAAGTCTTAAGATGTACTTAATTTTACTAGTTAAGAAAATCATTTAAGTTATTTAATCTGCTAGATAATAGGCACTATGACATATGCGTTTAAGATTTTGTATTATATATGATGATTATTATTTATTTCTTTGCGACAGAAATTGCTAAGAGCACAGACAATAATATACCATTTTCTGGTGAAATTTAAATCAAATTTAAAATATTATGTCTGTTGAAAACAATATTGTTATCCAGGTGATGGAATAAAAAATGTGTAGCCTTAGAAATAAAAAAAAGTTCAAATATATTTCTGAGACTAAGTTTATTCAAATTGCTATTTGTACTAGTAATTTATTTCATTTTCATAATGATTTAATTAGATTTTGTATAATTAATGAATAATGATATTTACAACATAATTATTTTTCCCATGACAATACTGAAATCTTGAGTGTTCTTTGATTTCCTAGCTATTTTCTTGAGGGAATGAGTATTTTATTAATTGAATGCACAGTATTAGGCGTTACTCAATACTTATTTTAGTAGATAAAATATTTTGTCTATTTGCCTAATACAAACATACATTACACAGATATTCATATAGTAATAGTTATGTTGTAATCTACACTAATAAATACATGTTTTTTACATTTATCAGAATTGTAACACTTTAAAATCTAAATTTGATAAAATAACAAGAACAAGACAATGTTAAATAAACCACTGTAGGTTTCTTTATTATTATAGCAAAATGGAATAAAAAGATGGAATTTGGTTAGTTGAGTATCTCTTTCAGATAGGCACATCTTAGAATTTAATTTTACAAAATTGAAGGTATACACATATATAATTTAATTTTACAGAATTGAAGGTACACACATATAGTTTTAAAACTATTTTCATTAACTGTTATTGGATAAGTACATTTATTTTATTTTGATTTTTTGGTGCTTTGATGTTTCAGAAGTAAATCTTTGGAAACCTAATGTTTATAAAGATGTGCATTGATATTATAATATAAATCCAAATTTAACAATAAATAATGTCAAAATTTTAATAATTATATCACTGTATTTCTCAACTGTAAAAGCCTATTAGATTTTTTTTTTGTATCTATCTTCAAAATAGACTACTTTTGTTATGTGATGCATTTTTGTGTGAATCTTTAGAGAATCACTTTTATTATTCTTACTGACACCTGATATATTAAAAATATCCAAATACATTTCAACAGGAGCACAATTAATTCTTGAATTTGTTATGGTATGTCAGGTATTGGATTAAACACTTCATGCATATCATATTTGGTGTTCACATTGGCTCTATTAGGGAGGGATTTTTATCCCCATTTTACAGACAAGTAAACTGAAGCTCAATGTATTAATCAAACTAATGTGAAATTAGTTTGATTTAATTCTGAAGCTGAAGTATTTTCTAAGATGTGCATGGAAATGTGAAGGCATGTGTTTTATAACTTTCTCTGAATTCTCATTAACTGTACTGGTATAAGATGTAAAGATGGGCAAAAAAGATACACCTTTTTAAGTTCACATCATTATAGAAGCAATTTTTTTAAAATTCAGTTTTATTCAGAGTCAAAGTGTCCTACAGGCCACAGTTTTCAGCAAGCAGTTGCCAAAGGCTGATAAAGGGAAAATTTCCTGCCTGAAATAGCAAGACATATGATGAGGTTGGGATGAGTTTTGGTGAAAGCAATTAAAGAAAGCTAAGAATCAAATGAGGAAACCAAGTCCAGGTGATGTCACCATTGATGGAGTAATTTATTCACTCGTGTGTCAATGGACCTCTGTTAATGAGCTACTATCGTTCAGACAACGTGTTAGACATTATCCACAGGTCCATAGTGGGTGAAAAAATAAAATGAAACAGAGTGAATGTGTCAGTTAGTGAAAAAGAAAGGATCAATAATCAGTCTTAGAGCATAGCAAGGTAGATGCTGGGTCATGCCTTAAATGGTACTGAAGTTTCAACATTTTGCCTTTATTGATCGTCGGTTTAGGCAAGCTGTGCTAAAGGTACAAAGTAATGAGATGGACTTTGTATTAGTTCATTCTCACATTGCTGTAAAAAACTGCCTGAGACTAGGTAATTTATAAGGAAGAGAGGTTTAATTGACTCACAGTTTTGCGTGACTGGGGAAACCTCGGGAAACTTATAATTGTGGCAGAAGGTGCCTCCTCACAGGGCAGCAAGTAGAGAAGTGCTGAGCAAAGGGAGGGGGAAACTCCTTGTAAAACTGTCGGATCTCATGAAAACTCACTATGATGAAAACAGCATGAGGGTAACAGCCATCATAATTCAATTACTTCTCACCATGTCTCTCCCCATGACATATGGGGATTGTGGGAGCTACATTTCAAGATGAGATTTGGGTGGGGACACAGCCAAACCTTCTAGAAGGCTTTAAGAAAATAATGAAGGTTGTTAACTTTAGCTGGTTTTCAAGTGTCAACACCAGTATTGGCAATATTCCTCCTTTTCCCTTTTTCACATGAACCTAAAATTTATATTAGCTATACCAGTTCACCTAACCTGCCCTTCCTGTTATGTTATCTTTACTTCTATACTACTGATTGTACGTTACCCATGACACTTTTTTGTTTATTGCCATTTTTTACTTTTTAAATTTTTCTTTCTGCTGATCAGCACAGATAAAGAATTTGAATCATGTGTTTATTATTATTGTGGTATTTACCTTCTAGCCTTCCTTCCTTCCTTTCTAACCCTTCTACCTTTAAAACTGACCATGGTTTTGCTCCAGGAAAGGGCATACATAGTCAGATACAGCAAAGAAAATGTCAAATTGTTGGTTTTCAAGTCAAAAATTAATTTTTTTAAAATTCATGGCAGAAACCACAGTTTAAAAAATGTTTGAGTTACGAAGACCATCCTTTTTAGGAAGGTAAAGTTTATGCATTCGATATTTCACCAAAAAAAGAGAAGCCCCAAAGAAATGTATGCATGAGATTGAAGAGATGATATCAAGAGGGACCATGGATTTACAAAATGCATTCACTGAAGACAAGAGACGGTAGAGGAGTTATTGGCATGTTAGCGGAGGCCAGCAAGGGTAGATGTCAGTGACCCCTCAAAAGCCAAGATAAGGCATATCTTTGTGGATGCTGGAATTGAAAGACAACCACCAGAAGAACAGGGTGGTTGCCTCCAAAAACATGATGCCATGCAGAAAAATGGGGAGAAAGGAGCATTATATTGTGAATATAATATAATAGCTGAAAGTGACCGAGTTTACCTGTATTTCCCTATGTTACATTTCCTATTATAATGCAGAACGAAATCTTATAAAAGAGAATTACTTCAGTAGTAGAAAGTGGTTTTACATTTCTAACACTTGAGTCTAGTTTTACTGAATATGGCCTTTGAGGGTGCTTGGCCTTTCATTGTGCTTAGACTGCCCTTTTTCCGCCTTTCTCTTTAGGTGTCTAGCCTGTGACTTTTCCCAATAATTTTGCCCTTGTCTTCTTCCTTGCCCATGCAAGACATGTACACGTAGATACACAGCTGTTTTCTTGGGAGTTTACTTCTTTCAGGAAGCTCTGTGCCATTTTATCTGTCTTAATGTTACAAATAGATATACTTTCCTAGAATCTATTTTCTAGTGGCTTAGATTCTAATGAATTTGATCTGTTACATTGACTTATTGACTCTGCCTAAATGTTCCCTATGGTATTCCCCAAATGAAAGTTAAATAATGTGGTATTTGATGACATACTGTGTATGTAATATATCATGTCTATTTTGTGAGAAATTACAAAGACAAGAATAATATTTAATTCATGGGAGACTTTTGCATTTACTCTTTATGCAGTGGTTTCACATATATTACCTAATTTTCACCTTAGATTTATGCAAATAAATAGTGAATGGTATCTGTCAGTTTTCCTTAAGATATAATATGCAGAAGTAACATACCCATAAGCCATAAACATAATAGAAAATACATGTTTACAAAACATGGAAAATATGTAAAAATATAGCAAACACATATTCATAGCTAAATGTAAAATAGAAAGTATATTACATTTCTTTCATGTTTTCCATCCTGTGATTTTGATAACTTAGATCCTACTTTTTACTTTTGGAAGCATAACAGTACACAATACCTCTCTTACATAGACCCATGCATACCCTCAGAATCCAGGTAGAATCAACATAAGGAACTGGCTTTCTGCCGGTGTATGAATTTCATCTTCACTACATACTGGCTGTTTGACTCTAGATAACTCACTGAATGTGTTTATGACTGTTTCCTCATTGATAAAATAATGATGACAATATCTACTTTAAAGTGTTGTATGAATTAGGCAGCATGATGGGAAGTACCTAGTAAGTACTACATAATTGTTAGTTGTTTATTATTCTAGTACAGATGACCATTGTAACTTTAAATCTTTCATTTCAATTTGGTAAACATGGTACAGTGGTTGTACAGATGAAAGCAGCTAGTTAACTGTGATTCACTAGCTAATATTGATATACCATGGATTTAATTGTAATCATTTTTCAGAGAGGTCCCCATAGTGTGTTCTCCAGAAGAACAGAAGTGGAGGGAAACAAACAATGCATTTAGGCCTATACACAAAAATATAAATTAACAAAATACATAAAATTAAAAGCATTTGTCTCTCAATCATGCTTTCATCTGTTGATTTTATAAAAGACTGCTACTTGAAATCTTAGCTTTGACAATTATAAATAGTGTTTGATAAGCATTTCTAGCTCTCACTGTTTTTGGATATGTGCTAACCTGTCTCTCTTGGGCCTGGCATGTGACAAGCTTTGGCCAATGAAATGTAGGAGTAGCTTGTGTCACCTCTTGTCTGAAGCCCTTTGTGCAACAATGATGTTGTGGAAGCACTAGTTAAGGTGAAGGTCTAGCTTCCTAAGTGTCTGAGTGCCATGATGAGAGAGCCCCCTGCTGACGTTAACAAGAGATGAAGCAAGAGTAAAACATACAACTTGGTGTCAAAAACTACACTTCAAGATTGTAGGTTGCTGCACCATAGCTTCAACAATCCTGACTGTTGCAATGCTTATTTAGCTTGTGAATCATTGCACATATTTGTATTCTATTTTACTTTTAAAATTGTAAAAAAATACATTTTTTTAACCAAAACACTATTTATCTATATTTTTTAATTTAAAGGACTGTGACAACTTGATAATTTAATGTAATTTAATTTTTTAATTCCTCAGAATACAAGATTTCTTAGGTTATATTTAATATATGGTATAGATTTCATTAAGATTTTGGGCTCATACAGAATCTTTTAAGCATACAAGTATATTTGGGGAAGGTGAATTGAACATTCAGTAAGATTTTTTGTCACTTAACTAATCACTCATGAATATAAATCAAAACAATTGCAGTCAAAAATCAGTGAAGTTCAGGAACACTTTTCAGTATTTAACTCTGCAGAAACCACTGTGATAATTTTCTTTTTTGGGTTAGGGGAGGAAAGGAAAATACTTGAAATAAGTGGTTAACATATGATTTTTTAAAAAGTAATGATACTCGTTTATAAAAAATGCAGTAGAAAATATCATTAATAAAACAGTTTTTAAAAACATCTGTGAATCAACCTACTTTTGGTTTTAGAATTTATTTATTTATTTAGAAAGAATGAAAACAGAAAGACGGACACCATTCTCTGTATGTTATTTTCCTGAAAGTTGCTAAGGCAAAATGAAAAAAAAAAAAAAAAAAAAGAATAAAAACCTTTTCTATAATTATGGAATATATCCTAATGTCTTTTATGCTTTATGATTTTACAGTTCTATACAAAATCTGTGATTGTTTTAAGTCCCATCACCTAATGCATGCATTCTTGTCTAGTCTTTTTATCAAAGGATTCATTCTTGTGAATCAACAAGGCATAGACCCAGACTAAGAGAGCTTTCATCGTTTTTAAGAAAGTGACGCTAGCTTACAGTCTCCTAGGAAACTCAAAAATTCAGCAGCTGTAGAAAGTCCAAGTTTTACAAAACAGCTATTATTGGGGGTGAAATCTCCCAAGGAGGGATTCCCTGCAATCTCACCTTATTTTTCAACATAAAATAAGAAATATTTTAATAGTATTTATGGTTAGACATTTGTTAATGAGCAGAAAAAAATTAGCAAATCCCAGATCTGGAACTTTTCATTTCTTGATCTTTGTGGAACTGCAATTAAACTCAGGAAACTTAACAAAAGGGTGATTATTTGAAGGGAATGGTCATCAAACCAACACTGAAAAAATACAAATCCAGAAAGCACACTCAGAATAATTTATTAGGCAGATTAATAGCATTTAATTAAGAGGAATATATGTGTGTACTAGAGAAATATATATTCTAAAATATAAAGTGTAAAAATTAATAATACATGAAATAGCCTGATTATCTGCATGAAATTAAGAACTTGCACTAAATGAGCTTCAAAATTGTTATCAAGAGAAAAACAATTCCATAATGCTTCTGTACTTTTATATGTGTGTTGCATGGTCAGTTTGTTGGTTATGTTGTCTTTTGGATGCTAAGAGCAGTATAATGGAATATTGGTTTTACAAATATGTCTGTGCATTTTACACTATCATGCTACTATGAAAGGTAGGCATGCACTTTGCTGTCATGGGAAAACAGAGTTTCTGAAATTAGGTGAAACTTGCCTAAAGTTAGTCATTTTATTGTTTGTGTGTTAATGACTTATTTATTATCAATACATCTTGAGGAGAAACATGCAGGGTTTAAGAATGGAAAATGAAACGTTAGTACCATTTATTGGACAACAAAAATTACAGGTCAGAAAATTGACTCAGGCTTGCCACTATGGAGTAGAAGAACAAAGAGGAGTGTCTTTGATATCCAGTGGCTGTAGGTCAAAAGTTGATGATTTTTCAGTATTATTTCGTTGTCTTTGGAGAAGTTAATTAAATTCTTTGAAACTCAGTTTCCACAAGTGAAAAATACATATATTATGATTATCTCAAAATGGTTTAAAAAAGTTTCAAAATTTATGATGTTAACTTTTCATTAAATGTTGTCTTCCCTTCTCCTCCTCCTCACCATAGAGATGTGAGTTGTTTTCAAGTTGTAATTGGATATACACATGTATATATTAGTACATTTGTGAATTTGTATATATCTGTATGCCAAATGCAAAATACATAGGATAGAAAAAATAAAAACAAAGAAATATTTGCCATACATGTTTAAAAAAAGGTTTTTTTTCCTCATAGACAGAGATGCTAACATATCAATAACTTCTATTTCATACTTATTATCTGCCAAGCATGTGTTTCATGCATGGCAGTGAGCGATGTAGATATTCTTTGCTCTTGTGAAGCATATATTTTAGTAAAGAAGAGAGAATGAGAAAGCTAGTAAGGAAACAGAATTAGAGGGGTTAAATTTTTTTCAAGAAGGGTGCAGGACTGAGAACTGAATAATACATTAGAATCGATCATGCTATGATATGGGGGAAATTGTTGCAGGCAAAGAGAAAAGCTAATACAAAGTTTCTAAGGCAAGAATGAACTTGGAATATGCAAGAAATAGAAAGAAGGGCTGGTGGATGGAGTATAGTTAGCAAGGTGTGGTAGCAAACTACTAAGAGTCTTGAGTGATCTCTACCTTGGGTAGTCTGTACTTTCATTGTACCAGTATTGGTTTGTGTGGTCAATACAACATGGCAGAAATGATGGTATGTTACTTCTTAGATGAAAGTTATAAAAGAAATGGTGTCTTCCCTCATTGTTGCTGTTTGTTTCTTTCTCTTGCATCACTTCCTCTGGGGGAGCAGCATGTGGGGAGGTTCACAAGGAGAAAAACTAAAGTCTCCTGTCAACAACCATGTCTGTGAGCTTAGAGCAAATCCCCCAGCCCCAAACAAGTCTTCAGAGATTGGTACCCTAGCCAAGTGAAACTCCATTAACCATTCTGAGACAGAAATGCTTGGCTAAATTTCTCCCAGATTTCTGACCCTCAGAAAAAGAATGGAGCAATAAATGTTTATTATTGTAAACATTAACTTTTGAGGTAGCATTTATATAGAAATAGATAATGAATACAAAATAGAGTGGTTAGAACTGAAATGAAATAATGTAGGACTTCACAGATCATAGTAGTTGGATTTGAATGTTGTTTAAATTAAATGGGTAGTAAACAAATTATGAAGCATCCATGTAATATTATTTGACTTTGTTTTAAATAAAAATGAATCGATTATGGAATATACAGTGCTTTGAAGGGGCACAGAATGAATCAGGATGTCCAGCTAAAAGTTGTTGTCCAGGTATATATGAGACATTGATTAAACAGCCAAAATGGAAACAAGTAGAGAGTTCTGGGACACAATGGGAGATAGAACTGGCCATAAATACTACAGATGAGGGTATCCTTCATATACATGATTGCTACAATTGATGAGAAAAATACAAGGTAAATAAATAATGAATTTACTAATGGTAGAAAATATGTTTTAAAGATGCTTTATCTCATTAGTATTGGCAAAAACATTAATCATAATGACATATTTTTCATCCTGAGAAATTAAAAAGACTAATTAAACTCTTCATTGGCAAGACTGGAAAATTATTCACTTTCATTTATTGTAGATAAGACACTAAATTGATAAAGTATCTCTAAAGCCAATCTGTGAAGTCCATATACTTTCTTTGAGTGAGTCCATTTTGAGGAATTTTTCCCAAGGAAATGTTTGCAATAGTAATGAACGCTCATTGTTTATTGTAAGACCATTTATTATAGTGGATACTTGGAAGCATCTCATAGGCTCATCATGTTATATGTAATTAATTTTGCTTATGGCATAATGTATAAAATGCAAGTTTCAAGATGCTATGTTTATCATTAATCTGTGTATGTAAGTGTAAAACTGTATATGTCCACGTTTTTTTTTTTTTCTTGGTGTGTATCTGTATGTGTACGTGTGTATGTAAGAAGGCAGTATTTACCAAAAGAAAGCACAGTAGCTTGAAGCCAGGAATTTGAGACCAGCCTAACCAGCAAAGCAAGACACAATCTCTACAAAAAATTTTTTAAAACTTTGTTGGGTGTGGTGGCATGCTTCTGAGTCCCAGCTGCTCAGAGGCTGAACTGGGAGGATTACCTGAGCCCAGGTGTTCCAGGCTGCAGTGAGCTGTGTTTGCACCACTGCACTCCAGCTTGTGCAACAGAATGAGAGCCATGTCTCAAAAGAAAAAAGAAAAGAAAAGAAAAAAGAAAAGAACAGCAAATGTGATTATTTTGGGATGATAGATTTATTAAATATGACCTTTCTTGTTTAGATTTTTCCTTATTTAAAGATTATTTATGCCAACATTATTTTTAAATATAAGGATAATTCAAAACTGTGTGCAAAAATGTAAAACATAAAAAAGCTAACTGAAGAAGATATTTTTAAAAACATTACCTTTATTATTACTTTCTACTATAAGAAATATTACAAAAATAATTTTATTACATTTGTCATTTTCTCCATTCAAATATTTTCTTTATAGTAATAACTTTAGATCCTTTGTAGTCTTTATGCTTGCATTTTTACGTCTTTAGAAAACGTTACTTTTATCCATTGGTTAGAGCAGAAGCAAAACTCATGAGAATGATGAGAAAAAGTAAATGTAGAGTGATCATTAATAAGAAAAAGCATCAGTACATGTAGAAAAAAAGAACGAAGATAACCACTACAGATTTAGTAGAGTTTTCAATTTCTCTGGTTTTCAAATAAACTACAGGCTATTCACAAATGTTTAAAGATTGGTAACATGATACTTTTGTTCTGAGTCAATCTTTGAAAAACAATTTTGTTATATAGGAACTATTTCTCAAAAGTTATTCTCACATTCAATTTTAGTTTATTCAAAGTATGAGGTAGTTTTGATGAGAAAAATCTTATCCATTGAAATACGGCTTTTATGTTTGCTTTTTTAGAGTGAGACCAAAGATCAAATCTAAAATCAGTAAGAAATTTCTGCTTTACGTATTTATTTGATACCAATCCATCTTGTTTACGGCTTATTGGAGGTCTTGAAAGATCTGGTAATAACAGCCATAATAATAGTGTGGTACTTATATAATAATAATTATTATTATTTGAGATGGAGTCTCACTTTGTTACCCACTCTGGAGTGCAGAGGTGCTATCTAGGCTCACTGCAACTGCCACCTCCGCCTCCCAGGTTCAAACAGTTCTCCCACCTCAGCCTCCTGAGCAGCTGGTATTATAGGCACGCACCACCATGCCCGGCTAATTTTTGTATTTTTAGTAGAGACAGGGTTTCGCCATGTTGGCCAGGTTGGCCTCGAACTACTGGTCTCAAGTGATCCACCCACCTAGGCCTCCCAAAGTGCTGGGATTACAGGCATGAGCCACTGTGTCAGGCCTACTTATGTAATTGTTAATCTTGTTTACATTTTACATGTATTATTTTATTTTATTATTATCACAACATGGGGTAGCTTTGATTAGTTGCTTTCACTTACAAGGTAAGACAATTGAAGTTCAGCAAGATTACATGACCTGTCCAGCATTATAAATCTAATAAATGGTAGTACAAAGAAATAACACAAGAGCCCACAATGAAATCATGTCTTCAAAAAGTATATCTGACCTTTTTTCATGCAAGGTTAATAGATGTATTCACACAGATTCCAAAATGTTTCATTTGGTCTCACTATTGAATTAAAACAGGCATATTTTTTCTGAAAAGTGTTATTCCACCCCAGTTTCCAAGCCTGTATTTTTCCCTCTGCATGTTAACTATCTTAGTTGCCAAATTTCAGATTTAATTTTTGATTTAAATATAATTATCATCTTAATTATATTAAAATAACTTCTAAAAATTTTAACATATTTTATTTACTGCATGTTAGTAGTTAAGACAAGACTCTAATCCTAAAGGTGCTTACTAAGGTAACTCCGGACACAAAGTATTTATAGAAAATGTTGGACAGTAAGATAGAGCAGCTGGTAATCAAATGCATTTATTATTGACCTGATTCTTAACTGTTTGACACTGCCCAGTGGATATAATGTGAATTGACTTTGCTTCAACCACGGTGTCATTGCCAATGTTTAGCTATATCTAGTGGAAGAAGAATTATATATTTTTCATCCTTTAGAAGCTTATTTATGAAGTACCAGTTGGATATTATCTAGTTTTGTTCTACAATTTATTAATATATATTTGAATGTTCTTGGTATACATTGTAGGGAATTGAGTACCAACATTTCACATGATAAGCAGAAATATATTTCCTCTAAAGTAAAAGCAGCTACAATATATATATATATATATATATATATATATATATATATGGCTTAATTCTTTAAGTCCTGTGCTTTCTGTTTATAGTTTTTGTGTGTATTATGTCACTAAAGTCTTTATATCAGCAAAACCAAATTGTTCAATGCAACCATAACCAAATATTTGAAAAATATAATTTTTAAAATATATTTTATTGCATTTTAGGTTTTGGGGTACATGTGAAGAACATGCAGGATTGTTGCAGAGGCACATACATGGCAATGTGGTTTGCTGCCTTCCTCCCCATCACCTATATCTGGCATTTGACTCATAAAGACTTTTTTTTTTTAAACAAACCCTTACTAAAATGTACTATGTGCCAAGGTTTAAGTCTCACCCAAGAATTCTGCAGGGTGAGTCCAGGCTTTCATACAACTGGATTTCATTTACAGTTTAATTTATCTTGTAAAAGTTGAAAAATAGCAATCTAGAATACATTTGGCCATCGACAACATTTTCAATTTTGAAGTTACACTGAAGCTGTCACATTGCCATCCAAATTGCTGTCAAAAATGAGTACGCTAATTGAACAGCTCTGGTTATGAAATTAAGTGTTGTAATTTATCAAGCATAGATACGAACTCTATATAAAACATGGATTTTAAGGTGAATTGAATTTATCAAATTGTAAGAGCAGGCTATAATTTGAAAATCCTGCATTAGATTGATTTTTCAATTTCTAATTTGTTGTGAATAATAATGTTCAGAAGAAGAGAAGAACTATATTTTCTTGCTTTTCTTAGTTTAGGGCTTTTGGAATAAGGACATTTCTTCCAGGATTCAAAATTCCTTACTAGCGTAGCTTATGAATCTCCTCCATGCTTGTTGTATTGGAAAAACTATCCAGCATACAAAATATGAGAATTTCAGGAATTCATAGTCAAACTTATAAGTCATAAGTATTTGTTTATAAATCAGGTCATACATCTAAAAACTTATGTCATAAATCAACCCCACTATCTGCTAACTCTCAGCCATCACCAATGGTCGTTCTATATGTAAGAGTCTGTATTTTCACTGATTACAGTTATGATAATGGTTTCTGGTTTTACACAAATATTTTTTTCTTCTGATGTCTAAATAGTTGTGAAAATAGCATAACGTGTCATATATGTAAGTTATTTAGTTGCTACAGTCACTGCTACTATGAAAAGATCAGTTACAATTTGTGCAGTGGTTGGAATATACTTTTAGATGTCATTGGGGAAAAGAATCTAAGTCGGTTGTCAGGTGTGATTCCATTATTAAGATTAATAATATGAATGACCAGTTAAATATGTGTCTGCGCTGACTGGAAACTCTTGAAAAATGAAGCTCAAATATTTGAGTTGCATTGTTTTATATGCACATCTTGCATATTTTAAATATAAAAGTTAGCTAAATGCATGAACTAACTTTCACAGGATATGATTATCAACATCTCATGTACCCCATAAATATATACACCTACTGTGTATCCACCAAAATTAATAATTAAAAAGTAAACTTTTTGTCTTCATATGGCAAATTATAATAGCTCTTCTTTCTAGAAGCATTTCTAATATTTTATTTCTTGTTTTTTCTTCATTTCATGCAGTGATTAATTAAAATATATAAATGTTCATTAAAGTTCAGTGAGAATGCCATTTCCGCCAATTTTTTTCTTTCATTTTTTACATTGCTGTAAGACTTTGACGTGTTGAACTTCTAAAATATTTGTTAATCATGCTCTCTTGTAAATGTATATGTAAATGTATAGTTAAAATGTGGTTCAACTAGAATATTATTTTCTGTTTGTTAACTATTAACTGGTTGAGGGTAGTAATAGTATCTAATTCATCTCTCTTTTCTCTAGCTGCTAACACAATATTTGGCATGGGGTGACAACTCACTTAATACTTAAAGATAAGTACCTTTACCACAAAATGCCAGTCACATAATATATAAGGAGACCCAGGGTATATATTTTCTGTCTGTCATTCAAGCTAAATGTTAAATATCACAGGCTCATAATTATTCTTTAAATTTAAGTCTGTAATGTGTTTCGTCTTGCCACAAAACCAGTGGCTGGAGTTGCCTCAAAAGCCATGTTGGAGGAGTTTCTTCAAGGGACTGCTCCAAACCATTCCATGATGGGGCCAGTTGGGATTACAAAAAGGAAGCACTAAAGCCAGGGCGATGAATCCAAAACATTTGCAATATTATGGGGAACTGACCTGCAGAGGGTTTCAGCGTCCTCATGACAGAAAAAAAAAAAAAAAAATATGTTCTACCCACATATGTCCTTAACCAGAATGTCACCCTATGGTGACATTTTGTATAAGAGTATCAGGAACTTGGCTCAGGCCATTGCTAGATTCTACGTGTTTAGCAGCATGCTTGATATTTCAGAGCTTGGGACAACAAACTAAACAACATGAGGTGGGCCTTGGAATATTCTTTGATACCTTCCAGGCCTCTGTTTGAGTTTAAGCCTGCAGGGGAAAACATGAAGCTGGCTGGGTCACTGAGCGCTAAAGGCACTGTGTCTTTCTGTGTTAGGACAAAGAAAGAAAATATGGGACACTGGTGATACATAATGATGATACAATTTCCTCTATGTTTAATAAACTCTAGGGTACAACAGATCAACACAACAAAATATTATGAAAAAAATATATAAGGCATTCCTTGGTAGTTTCTTGGATCTTTTCATAAGACTACCAGAGAATGCCTTATATGAGTAATTTTTTGAAAATATTGTATATTTTGATTTTATTAAAACAGTTATTTGGAGATTGCATCATTGTCTACTACAAAACTATCAGTAGACATTGTTCTTTATGAGAGGACAAAGGATATGTGACTGCATATTGATTCCACCACTATAGATGAAGCTAACTTAGTCCCTTAAACTAGTAGTTTTGGCTTTTAATTCAATTAAATCCAGATTATAACAGTGTCAGTGAGAAGAGCAAAATGGTGATGTAAGAGGAAAAAAGGTTCCTGGACATAGTGTGCTTTTTAATAACAATAATTGAATAAAGGGATACATTAAAGCACTACTTACACAAAAAACCATAACGGAGATGTTTCAGGAAAAGCGTATTTGTTATGTACTATTTTTGTTAAAAAGGCAATAAAATTAATTCTCCATAGAGTACAGTTTCAGGCAAAAAGATTATTCTCTAAACAAAACAGTATGCTTACTTTTGACTATAAAAAGGAAATAAAACATCAATTGTATTTTATTTTATAGTTTATATTTCTAAGAAACTCAAATTTAATAATAAATCGCAGTAACCATATTGCAGAAAGTTTTGATTATTCGATATTAATTTGCTATTCATACATTACCCCTCTTTTCAAATGTGAGTCTGTATTCAGCAAAGGGATCAGTACTAGAGTTGTGCATTGAGGACTGAAAGCACAGAGATGTTATTTAATGCTTTAGGATTGGTTATGAGCCTGTAGGCATGGAAATGGGTTTGCAGATGTGATACCAGGCTAAGCTCTGGGACATCCACAGAGTGGAGGTCTAAAAGAAGAGGTTAATCCCACTAGAAGATTAAAGACTGAGATGGAGGACAACCAAGAGAGCAGGACTCCAGAAGCCACGTACAGACAGTGCAAGGAGAGAGATGCCCACTGTGGCACGTGCTACAGACTAAAGAAGATCTGATGCAGAGCAGGGTTAATCCATTCACAGGAACGATAAAAAACCACAGTAGATGGTTACGGAAGCAATATGCTTGGTAGATTTGGTAGAAAGGGAAAGGTTAAAGTTCTCTTTATTTATTTTTTCCCCAACAAAATTAAAGGCACATTTATTTTTTTGAATGGGAGGAGCTAGCAGGGGTTGTTTCAGGCTTGAGGAAAGCGGAAGAAGACGTGGAACATTCCACTCCACTAAAAGATCAGGAGCTCAAATGGACCAGGGAGAATTTCTATTTTCTCATTGGTCTGTGAATTTTTCAGTATTACGTTCATTAGATATAAAGTTCCATAGATAGTTTCTGGCACAGTAGATTAATATTTATTGTGTAAATTGCTGAGACATTCACTTAAAGAATCACGTAATAATTGCATTACAGCTGTGTTGTTAACATGTTGAATATTGCACAGCTTTAAATGACTGTAGACATTCTCTTAATTATGGTAATTCTTTCATATAACATTTTAGTTTCCCTGTTTTCTGTTAAAAATACTGTATATTTAATATATAAAATAGCTTTTGCTTTCTTTTCCTTTTGAAAAAGGCATCATATTCTTAGTGATTCATTGTGTTTTGTGTTTACCCAGCCCCATCCTCCCTTCCTTTCTCTCTACTTTTTTCTTTTTCTCTGAAACATATTTTGCTTTTTTTTTTGTTTACATTCTGCTCTGAATTCTGACTTTTGCATAGAAAAATATTTTTTCATCTCTCAACAACAGAGAAGCAGTTTGAAAAAAGTAGCTTTTTTTCTAAAGACCTGTCCTATCCTTCTCATTTTTTTCCTCTTACCTACCTATTTCTATTACAACTTCTATAAACAGTGTTGATTTTCTATTTGAAATAAAGTTGAATCATATCTGGTGGCTTGGATATCCTTTAAATACACCTCAAAATGTTTCAGTTCCTTCTCATACTTCAAAGGCTGCAGCCACTACTCTGGAAGTTATTTTTTGACATACTGATTGCTCGATGATATCAGTCCTGATAACTCCATTTAAGAAACCTGTGAAGAAAAACTTTTATCAGTCTGTTACCATCAGGCCTTATCACCCACAAGCAAGTAGTCAGGCTAAAAGAACAGTACAGATCATAAAGAATGCCCCATAGCAGATTATTATAGGATAATGGTCAGCAAGATGAAACAAGTTGCACAGGATTCATCTTTGCACTCTTGAATCAATGACAAGTATTATAGTAAAATCATGTCTTTGAGGCCTCCTTAAACTTCTTAGATGTAGAGTTGGCTTCGTAGGACCTGTAAGAATGGATGTGTTCTTTTGCTCTCCTGAATGTGTTGCTGAATGTGGGCTGCGTGTATTGCTTTTCTACACTGCATTTTTTATTTCACAAAACTGTCTTTTCCAGGTGTTAGCATAAATTCTCTTTATATTAGGGATAATGTGGTTTTTAGAATTTAAGACATAAACCAGTGGTTCTCAAAGTGGCAATATCCACCAGATTCAGGGAGTATAGATTTCAGGGGTTCTGTGAGGTTAAAGACAGAGCAAAACAAAACTGTTTTCGTAATAATGCTAAGACAATAGGTGACATTTTTCAATTTGTTGACCTTTGCACTAGCAGTGCAAAAGCAATGGTAGACGAAACTGCTGCTCCTTACCAAGAATCACAGTGGCACAAAATTGTTTTAGTAATCATTGTATTCTTCATTATCTCACAGTCATCGGAGGGGAAAAGCCAATTTCATTTAAGAATGTCCATCAAGGCAGTAAAATATACAAATGTTTTATATCTAAGTACTTAATGATGTACTATTCATTTCGACAAAATTGTAAATACATGTTATACATTTTCTGTGGCAAACAAAGATACAATAATTATCTTGAGGAAGATGCAAGTGCGGATTGTTTGAGTTCTGAGATAAACTAGTGGCTTTTTGTTTGTTTTACACACATGGCCTATTATTGTTATTGAAAAAAAGATGACTGGCAAACTATGATTATTAAGATTGAGGTTTTTAGCAGATTTGGTTTTTAAAAAATGCACAAACTGGGTTTGTCAATTCAAGAAAATACTAGGAATTTTTATCAGTTGTTGACATTGAAAATTTGTATTTTAATCAGTTTATTCTAAATAGAACTATTCTATATTATAAATGTGCATTTTTCTCAAGTTATTTAAGATGATAAGACCAATCAATGCCTCTTTTTTTCTCTAATTGGCCTCATGATAATTTAATACCAATTCTGGTTTTTACTATGGATATTTATTTTGTTAGATAGTTTTTATTTCTATTTATATGACCTCAACGTCATATAAATTGCTTTATTCTGGGGTTAAGAAAGTCTGAAAGTTTCATATAATTCTCTGATTACCACTGAGTTATATGTAATCCATTTTGCTGTACATTGTCTAGCCATCATTTCTCTCCCTTTTAGCCTGTGAATGTACAATGTGTTCTCAATAGTCTGTGAATACATTTGAACAAAGAAAAAACCCTGCTAATTTATTTTCTATAATATTTATTAGAAAAATCATAAACATTTTGAGTATGCTTTTTAACTTAACTCTCTAATACCCTGATATATCACACAACTTTTAGCAGAAAGGTGTGGCAAGTTTCTTATGAAAATCTCCAGGCATATGCAAAACCAAAAGCAAGATAAAATATTTGGTGTTTTATTTTTAAAGTCCTTTGCTCTCTACCAAAATTCTATTCTTTAAACAGAAATTGTGGGCTATTATAAGCAATGTTTTATTTTCGTATTGTCTATTTAAAAATATCATTTGTAAAGTGCAATTTGTCTTGGATGAATGTATTTCTAAAATTGTTTGGGAATACAAATGTAATTATGTGCTAATGGACCTCCTGGGATATACTCCTTAGTTTTCAAGGGTCAGTGTTAATGTTCTGCCACAGGAAAAGCTTAGTAACAAGAGTGGAGGTGTCATGTTTGCCAGAAGCTCTTCCTTAAGTCTAAAGAGCCATGGCAGAACATAGAGCTTAAGCTTCTTTAATGATGCCAAGAGTGCTACAAAAGTGGTTTCCCAACAGCTGTTGCAATGAACCACTGATCAGTATCTTTTTGAGGCCATATGGGGAACAGAATAACAGACCAAACACAGCTCAGGGCTTCCAAGAGCTTCTTCCCCTTTGACATGAATAATTCTGCCTTTTTTTTTTTAAAGCCTGATTCACTCAATTTGAATATTAATTTGTGTCTTTTAATTTCTTTTTTTTTTTTAGATGGAGTTTTGCTCTTGTGTGCCAGGCTGGAATGCAGTTGTGTGATCTTTGCTCACTGTAACCTATACCTCCTGGGTTCAAGCAATTCTCCTGCCTCAGACTCCCAAGTAGCTGGGATTACAGGCAGCTGCCACCATGCCCAGCTAATTTTTGTATTTTTAGTAGAGACAGGGTTTCACCATGTTGACCTGGTTGGTCTCGAACTCCTGACCTTAGATGATCTACCTGCCTCAGCCTCACAAAATTCTGGAATTATAGGCATGAGCCACTACACTGGGACACATTAATTGCATTTGAAGTTGCAATTTTCCTGAGTGAAAATAATGAAGTCCCAGTTAATGAGTTCTCCAGGTCAATGTTATATTTGCTTGGGGATAAGTTAGTTTACTGCTAGTAAGTAGTATGAAAGAAATAATATTTATTAGAGCTTTATCCAGACCCTCCTTGTGGCATTACCCTTCACTGTCTGTCTCAGCCCTGAATGCGCAGTAACCCCTAGATTCCTTTATTGTTTAATTACCATAAAATGGAGATTCAAGGTAAAAAAATTTTACCAGAATTAGTTAAGTTAAATGAAAAGATTAAAATCTTCAAATTTACACTTCATTTTTTTCCCCACTTAATCCTTCACCACTCTATTCTTGTTACTTAGAATATAAGGTCAATCCTGGTCCTACTGGTGAGGTCAATGTTAGGAAATGCAGCTTTCAAAGATTATTAAGTCCTATTATCAGCTCCTGTGAATAAGTTCCTGGACTGTCCCTACATTAATTGTCTTTGTTTCTGGTTACAGTCTTTTAAGAAGAAAACATTCTCTAAAATAACTTCCTGAAAACTGTTTTATATACTTCTGTACTCTGCCTTAATTGTCGTCTTTCTTTGAGTAATTATACAAACCTCCTTCTGAACAATTCTACATTATTTTCCTGGGGAAGTTTAATTACAAGTTCAAAACAGTGGGGATATTGTGCATGTGTGTGTGTAGAATTTGCAATATCTTGTATATAGAGAAATGAAATCAATTCAAATCGAATGCAAAATACTGAAATATATTTTTGGAAATCACAAGAAGTTCATGGGTAGGGCTAGAGTTCAGGGCTTCAGGTCCACTTCTCTGAGATTCTGTGTGTTTGTGTTTCTTTCATGGGTAGGGTTTTTACTAAGTCAGCCTTTTTGCAAATAGATGTGCAGTTCTAGACATCATATTCAGGAAGAGAGAATGTATTTTCTTGCTTTTATTAGTTTAGGATCAATTTATTATTTTTTTCAGATGCTCCCAGGAGATGTGTACCGGGTGAGCTGTGCCATGTGTGAAGGGATTGTCATGATTGTTTCAATGAAAACACCATTGTGACCAGTGTAGTGTTGAAAGGAAAAATGCTTGATTACTACATATTGCTAGATCCCATGAGAGATGATATAAATTAAATATAATGCAGAAAACCTGCTCTTAAATACTTTAGTTTATTAAAAGTTAAATATATATGTAACATATTAATAACTCTGATATACAACAACTAGATGGAGCTGATGAAGTGTCTTTTACCTTGATAGGACTGTCTGTTTAGTTTAAGGTCTTACCAGTTAGGTGCACTATCTTTAGCACCTACTTGACCCATTTATTATAGTACGTACTCAAGAAATATTCACCAGTGGACTTTACAAATACTTGAATAAATGAAGGAAACTGAAAAAGAATTAAAATTTTAATGTAGTAGTTTTTGGGAAAGAAATCCAGAAAATCGCCAAAATTCTTGTCTTTTAAAATTTAAAATAATTATTTGATGAAAAAAGATTATGTATATTCAAGGTGTACAATGTGATGATTTGATATGTATCTCCATTGTGCTATATACATCTACATATAATGAGCATTGCAATCACATTAACATGTCCATCACCACCAATGCTGTATATTATATCCTTATTACTTATTAATCTTATTTTTGAAAGTTTATACCCTTATCAACATTCTCTACCTCCCTCGTGCTCACACTCTTCTACTCTCTGTTTCTGTGAGTTTGACTTTATAATATCCTACATATAAGTGGGATTATACACTATGTGGTATGTCCATTGTGGAAAACTCTACAGAGTTTCCTAAAGAAATGAAAATAAAGCTATATACAATCCATCTCTTGCTATATCCAAATGAAACGAAATAAATATCTTGTAAAAGTTTCTACACCCCCTTGTTCATTGCAGCATTATGTACAATAGCTAAAATATAAAAACAGCTTGTATTGATCAACACATGTATAAGGAAATTGTGGTGTATGTATATATATATGTATATATATATGATAGTGCAATGAAGTGTAACATCCACAAAAAGGTAGGAAATCCTGCAATTTGCAACAATATGAATGAACCTGGAGAATATCATATGCAAAGTAAAATAAGTCAATATTACTCTTTGGCATTGCAGGTTCTACTCTTTCATTGTTTTACTCAGCCTGTTCAGTCTTACTGAGGATTTTTGGACCTAGTCTTTTTCTTTAAAGCATGTATCTTTGTTTGCGATTCTGCACTTATATGTATGTTTCCTTGACTAATAGTGGTCTCCCTTACTTGATTTCAAGTTCTATGAAGACAGAGACTTCTTTCATTTGATCACCAGTTTATACAAGGATATGGCTGAGTGTTAGGATCTGCTAAAAAGTTTATCTAATTCTGTGTAGTGATTGAACTGAAAAATGGATTAAACTAAGTTGCCTGATATTTATGACTTTTAAATACATTAATAGTGCTATAAATGACTGTCTATTTAGTTAGGAATAACTTTTAAAATCCTAATGGAAAATCTCTTGGTGAATGCTAAATTGGAGAAAATTTCCCAATATTTTCCTGTTAAATGTTCACCTGCTCAATTGCTTACCTAGACTCTCAACAACAAATATGGAATATATTCTTCTAATTAAGTTATTTGGTAACCTTGATGCTCTTAAAAATGAGAATACATCACCTTCTTTTTCTTGCTCAATAACTTTTATTAAATATATAGATCACTTCATCAGCAAGAAACTAGGGATAGGCGTACAAGTCATTATTGTACATGTCTTACTATCTGTTCTAACAAATTATTTATTAAAAACAACACTCAGAAGCAAAGGGGGCAGGTTATGATTAAATCTCAAAATAAGCTTAAGAACAAGTGCTTTAGTAGTTCAGGAAGGAGAGAGGAGATCATTCTGTATTTCTGCAAGATTATGTGAAGTGCACTCTGAAGGCTTAGCCAGTTCAGAAAAGCTAAAAGGATTGAGACAAGCTAAAAGGAAGGAGTGAGGGACATTGTAGGTGGAGAGAAAACGGTGAGGAAGGATGCTGTAAAGTCATTTGCTTTAAGAAAATGGAACTGATCAGCAGCCATGTTAATTAGGATAACTCTTAAACAAAGGGTATTGCTCTTTCTTTTCCCTTTCTTTCTTCTACTCCCTTTTCCTTACTTCTAACTTCACTTTTCTTCTACTCTTTTTCTGCTTCTGTCCTATTCCTATCCTTCCCTTCCAATATTTTCCACCCACTTGCATTCTCAACACACATATTCTTTTACTCTAGCAGAAGTAGGATGTTTGATAGCTCCTTTGCTTGCCCTCGACAAACACACTTCTTAGTATCCAATATAAAAATATAAACCTCCCTCTCCCCAATGTTTTCAGATGACTGTGTTGGCAAGAAAAAAAGGTACAAAATTTTGTTTAAGATTAATGCTAATTTTATGTCCATTTCTAGCTTTTTGGACTAGTAAGCACAAATTTAAATGTAGTTATTCTCATCACTCCCTCTTTTTGTCTTATGATTTCTTTGGATGTTTGTCTGTTTTACATTTTATTTTGTTTTGGTCATACTGTGCATTATTTTTCAAGAGTTCAACTGTAATTTTTCATTTAGGAGATCATAATAATGCATTTGAAATTCATTCAGAGCCTAGATAATTGGGAATTTTCTTTTAGTTCTAATTCTCTTTTATATGTTCTCCTCAGCATAATGATTACTTCACAGTAATATTATAGTCCTTTCCTTACTTTAATTAATGTCACATCTCAATTCTAAGTGCTTGTTTTCAGCCCGGGGGTACTAATTTCATATCTTGTTTCTTAAATTAGCCGGCTATGAGCTCAGATTTCTGGTGGTTATGGTAGTCATACAGCTATTCCATTTCCCCATCAATAGGAATAAATTAGTGTTTTAATGAAGGATTTTTTGCTATTCTCTAAGGTATTTGATTTTAAAAGAATTGTAGTATTGTTTCTTTGCCTTAAGTTGTATATGAAGCAATAATTATTTGCAGTTAATATATTTTTATTATTGCTAGAATCATTCATAGTTTATAAAATGGCAGAAAAAGTATACAAGCTAACTATATGTGTCTTAAAATAACTTTTATATTATTATTATTATTATTCCTATTTAGTAAGCCAATTTAGAAAATAATGCAGATTTCTTAGGAGGTTTAAGAAGATTTGTTTATGAAGTCAGTTTTTTTCTTTCATACTATTATCTAGGAATAAAAGAAAAATTATTTGGAGAGATATTATTAACAGTACTTCTAAACTTTTAGGAAAAATAAATAATTCTAAATGAAGCTTATGAAAACAGAAATCAGTATGTTTATCTTTATTCCACTGAAAATTTTGAATCTTAAAACATTAATAGTTAAGTGTGAATGTTAAAATAAACTCTATTGTTTCTGTTCAAGCATAATCTTTCTACTTTGTTTTCAATTTTTAAAAAATCCCGTTGTGACCTTAACCTGTTTGGTCCCTAAGCACTGATACATCTCCATTACCTCAGAGCTTGACTTGTTATGCAGTTAGCAGTGATGTTTACAGTAAAGTTCCACCGTTGTTTGATAATTGCTTTAACCTGCTGCTTACTCAGTTGGAACGATTTCTCTGTTGTGTTTGTTCCTTTTATGCTGTGGAGAATGGGAAAGACCTTGCTTGATTTTCTTAGGTAGAAGGATAATACATTTTTCTAAATATATAAATATTTGTTGAAATTCACAGCTTCATTAATGATTTCCAAGGATAATGACGTCCCAACATTTTATTTAAAATAAGAAGTTGAAAACAAAAAATCAAGTGATTTTCAATGAAGAAATTAATTCTGGGATAGAAAACAGACTCATTTAGTGGCATTGTATGTTTATTAGTATATGTATATGTGTATGTTTGTGTGTGTTTCCTCCTGAGGACATAATATTAAACTGATGTTGGAAGCATGAGGTAGATTCAAATGGGTGGCTGATAAAACCTGAATGTTTACAGGCACTGGATGTTGCTTAGGCAGAACCTATGCAATAAAAAAGGAGCCTGTCTGTTTTCCAGAATGGTAATAAGTCCACTTTGCTCCAACACAGAGAGGAAAATTACTGTGGTATTTTTAAAGGCAATTAAAATTTTAAAAGAAATGGATGTCTATTTGTACACTGCAAATGATTTACTGAGATCATCTTTGTTCTTTTTATACCTGTTGGATTTCTCAGTAGTGTACTACTTCATGTGATTGTTATTTATAGTATATTTTTTAATGTTGCAGATTTTCCTATCAAATATCTCAGAAGATTCTCTTTATAAATGTATGAAGGATTGCACTCTGACATGTTAATTTCAATAACTTCTTATTAGTACAGTGAATAGATCCTTCCTTCTATTTTTGTCCTTCACTTATTTTTATCTTTAAGCTTTTCCTTAAGAATTGTTCTCTAAAATGTACTTAAGATAGTACCATAATCTCTTAGTGCATTAACTGATGTCAAGGAGGTGCAGGATGAAATCAGTAGTCTTTCTTGATATTTACTATTTGATATAATCTCCAAATAATGGAAGAAACTTTTGCATCATAATTTTAGATTCAGATGCCTATCATAGCTGAATATGTGAATAACTTTGAATTTGGCTTTAATTATGAAGGTGAAGCTATAAGGGTTTATTCATTCTGCTTTGTCTGTTAATCAATTAATATGTAGTTAGACATGATCAAGTATACAAAGTATTCATGATCCTTCTTTGAGGTTTAGAATCCTTATTTAATGATAGAAGGATTCACTCTAGTCAGCTGAAGCAAAATGATATATCATGAATTACTGCTTGCTCACTAAAACATTTAGAAGAGTAGGCTGAACCTTTAGGAATTCCTGCCAGAATCATGCCATTCATGTGGTCCATGGATGGATCTGCTTCCTGTGTTACGATTGGTTATGTGACAAATCAGGAAGCTAATACCACGCCGAAGGCTCTAGATGTACATTTCTTCAGAGGTGATGAGACAGGGTAAAGTGAAAAGGACAATTAATTGAGCTGAACCCAAAAGAGTTATTCTACCTGTTTGCAAGAACAACTGTGAAATGTGACAGTATGAGCTTTTGAATGAGCAGTGCATTCTAATGTGGATTTGGAATGCTGATTTTAGAGAGAACAAAAATCAATCAATATTATTAGTGGAGGTCTGCTAATATCTAAAAACTAAGAAGTTAGATATCAAAGGCAGGAAATACTGTTAGATTAGGAAAAGAAACTAAAGTCAACCTTTTAACTGGAGGATGTTTTTTTTCTTGCTTGTCCATGCATAATTTAATGATTTAATATCTTAATATATGATGCTCTATTTTGTCATTTTTTAATTTAACCTCTTAACATAATCTGGTAAGGTGATTACTTAGAATGGCACATGGTTAAATATGGAAAAAATGTTCCAAGGACTCCATATACTCTATAAAGCCTGAGTTTTATGAACACTCAATCTAGAGCCCCAATTTTGTAACAGGAAGAAAATAGTTTTGAATACGTTTTCCCATGATGCATTCTCTCCTTATATTGGTTGTAAATTTCCACAATAATGCTGTACAAAAGCTATCCCAATAATTACTAACATAAAACAATTATTTATTATTTCTTACAATTCTATGGGTTGGTGGGGTGATTCCTTTTCATCTGTGCCCATGTTGTCTAATCTGGGCTTTGTTTGCTCAGGCAACTGCAGTTAGTTGGTGGGTTGACTGGAAGCTAGCTGGGCCATGGATAGACCTATTCAATTCTCTTTCCTGTGGCTTACATCTTTCACCAAGGTAGCCTTGTATGCTTATATCCAAGGCAGGAGCCAAAGACTTTTTGGAAGCATGAGAAACCTGTTGTGTCCTAAGATCAGAACTGAGATATTGTGACCTGGGCTGCATTCTAGTAGCCTAGGCAAGTTAAAGCCTAGACCAGAGTTAGGGGATAAATAAACTACTGATGGGAGACTGGCAAAGCTACAGTGCAAACTATCTGCTGCAGTCTTATGTAGACTTATAAGAAACAAATCCAGCAAGGTAATTGTCCTGAATGAATATTCCTCAACTAACATCTTCCTTATTGAAACAGCAACTCAATTGCAGGGAAACACATCTCATTACAGGCTGTGTATATTCCTTGCTAATATAATTAAACAAATATAATTAACTTTAAAATTATTTAGTGAGCCCATATGATTTGAAAATGTCACAGTTGGGCACTATAGCTCATGTCTGTAATTCCAGCACTTTGGGAGGCAAAGGCCAACGGAACATGAAGTCAGGAGATCGAGACCATCCTGGCTGACAAGGTGAAACCCTGTCTCTATTAAAAATACAAAAAATTAGCCAGACATGGTGGCCCACACCTGTAGTCCCAGCTACTCAGGAGACTGAAGCAGGAGAATAGCTTGAACCGGGGAGGCAGAGGTTGGAGTGAGCTGAGATCACACCATGGCACTCCAGCTTGGCAACAGGGGGAGTCTTTGTCTAAAAAAAAAAAAAAAAAAACCCAGCAGTAAATTAAGTCTACAATTGTCTTTCCTTAATACCCCTTCAATGTTATCTACTTTTCCTCAGTCTAAATCCATAATGAGGGATTCTCACACACTGGTTACTGAGATCCACCTGCAATGTGGTGAGAAGCTACCAATGTCTTGAAATATATTCCCCTTCTGCCTTATTTTTTTAACAAATGTCCTTGATGGGCATTGCAATTAATATATTCTGCTGTGGGAATTTGATGAACTAAATCAATTAGAAGATGTAATGTAAACTAGGTATTTATATTAATAAACTAAACTTTTTTTTACAACAACCTTATGACTTAGATGTTACTGTTGTCCTCATTTTATAGATGATGAAGTGCAGGTACAGAAAAATAGAGCACATTTGAATTCATTCTTGATTGCTTTCTAGTAACATGCAAGCAGATTATCTTTGACAAATATAAGAGCCATTTCAAAAATTAATCAGCATGGTGGCAGACCAGGTAAGGCTGACCAAACTCTTGCTGTTTTTTCACAACATTTCTTAATTATTAACAGTAAAATTACAATTCATTATTATATTTAGAATGTAACATTATGTGCAAGTGTCTGTGTGTATTGCAATGATCAGACAACTTAAATGTTGCCTCCTTTACATAAAAAAAGAAGCATCAAGAACATTTTTTCATCACCTAAAGCAGTTTAGGATTTTCAGTAGCTAGAGTAGACTTCTGAAATGGTACTGATATCAGCTTTTGAGGGACACGTTTGCTAATTGAAGTAGTAACAATGGACAGCAGGACAAAGAATTGAGGTAAAAACATATACTCAGGAAAGCTTTGAAACTTAAGTAAAACTCATTGTGTTAAATTTCTGAATCATAAACTAAACCTAAGAAGTCATTTAAAATTGAGTCATGCTGTAGAAAGTTTAAGTATTTTTTTTCTTCTCCTAGGCTGTGATAGCACAGCTGCAGTTACCTCAAATTCTTAACCTACTGCTATCACCATCCTAAAACAACTAGGAATAAAACTTGCTTCTGCTTCTCTTATGAATAGTCTCAGTGAGACACGTATGTTACCATCTTTTACAAATGGCAGAATGTGTAAAACTAGAAGGCAGGGCTATGCTGGAGCCTGATTGTATCACTTTGTAAAAACTCGTTACATATTCTGGAATTTTGTAAGCTGATTATTAAAAGCCATTACTAAAAATTAAATTATATAAGCCACAAATATAAGCTGTATTAAAAGCAAAGGTAATAAAAGCTCAAAACGCATCAGAGTATTTTATTACATACACTATTATCTATATTCTTTAGTTTACTTAACATCTCTTGCACATGTCTGCCTATGGCAGAAATGCTATGTAACACCATATTACTCCACATCTTTTGAGTGCCACATTAGGTAATGTCATATTGATGGCTGCTGTGCCATTTTTGTGTGAGAACTATCATGAAACTTTTTCCAAATGAATCCTCATCATTTATTCATAAAGAATATTCCTTCAACTATATCATACCCTTGATATGAGATTTCGTTCATCTAACTGCTTCTTGGAAACTCTTGAAATTTCAGCATGGGGAGATAATATTATATTTAAAAAAATTGAGCTTTTCCAGGAAAAGTAGAAACCACATATTCTTTTTTTCAAACAACCTGTTTTTCAAAAATTGTTATAGTTGAATGAATTTAACAAAGCACAATAGTCTCTAACTTGAAACTGAATGAACTTCATTTTCTGTTCATTTTCAGATTTGATGGGAAGAAGTGATGGAATGTTAAGCAAATAACATATTCGTTTTTTCACCAGTGTATATAATTTAACCCACAGGAATTATCTGCAAAACTTTTCATTTAGTATTTACTCCATTTAAGCCAGAGAATTACTGACCCCGGACAAATTTTGTAATGTTTATCTAACATGAACGTGAAAACTGGTTACATCCAATAATGGTTTGTAGTAAACATGCTCTGTTAGTCTCATTTCTCAAGTTTGTCCTTCTTAGAAACATAAAGAAAAAATTGCTTTTGACAGAGTTTAGTGAGGGATCATTTACAGGGTAGGAGCTATGTGAAGATGGGACCAGATTTGACTTCCGTTTCCGATACAATCATGGAACATACAAAAAATAAATCGGAGAAATAGTTATTTGAATTAGTGTAAGCTAATGAAAACATTTTTGAAATTAGTATGGTCCACTTCTCAGATTTTATAACATGGTGAAATACATCCAAATAAATTTGTTTATTTGGTAAAGGTAAACATACCTCCATGCATGTGCACAGATATATACCGTTCAGTTTTTCTCTGAAATGAAAAACTGAAACGGAACATTTGCAAAATAGTCTATAAATTATTATTTATTTATTTTATTTTGATACAATCTAATTGTACATATTTCTGCAGTACATTGATATTTTGATACATGCCTAAAATGTGTAATAATCAAATCAGAGTAATTGGGTTATCTGCCATCTCAAACATTATTTATTTCTTTGTTTTGGGAACATTTCAGATCTCTTCCAGCTATTTTGAAATCACTATAAAATCTTTATACCTATAGTAGTCTTATTGTGCTGTTGAATACTAGGACTTATATTATCTAAATATATTAATATTTTTATACCCATTAACCCACCTTCCTTCATTCTGTCTCCCTTACCTTCTCAGATTCTGGTAATCACTATTCTACTCTCTACCTTTATGAAATCAACATTTTTTAGATTCCACATGTGAATAAGAACATGCGATATTTGTCTTTGTGTACTCGGCATATTTCACTGAACATAATGCCTTCTAGTTCCATTTATGTTGATGCAAATGACAGATTTCATTTCTTTTTACGGTTGATATTTCATTGTGTGTGTGTGTGTGTGTGTGTGTGTGTGTGTGTGTGTGTGTACACACTATTTTCTGTATTTATCTCTCCAAATATGTACATTTGAATTTAAGTGTATATTGAGCTTCCTTAAAGAACAAACAATAATATTAACTGGAAATCTGGCTGACACTAAGCTCACTGATGAGTCCTGCAGTTTGTGATGGTCAGCATGTCACATTTGCCACCTGTTGTTAGTACCTACCACTTTCCCTGTGGATTAAAAAAAAAAATGAATGAATAAAAAGCAAGAACTGTATGCAGGAGAGGAGTTATTACGTATTACATCTGAGGTGTGAACTTCAAAGAAGGTGCAAACAGACAGAAAATGTAATGCAAGTAAGGTACTGTAGTTTATCTTAGGTTAGCTTATTTGTGGTGGGTGGTTGTTGGTCAAAGAAAAAATGCAGAGTGAATGAGATTTGTGAGGGAAGGTTTTTTTTTTTTTTTATTCTTTTAAGCACAGAACAACTAGAATATGATAAAGTCTCTCTTTACTTTGGTATTAAAATGGGTGCATGCCTGGAATTCACAGGAAATTTGTCTAAGGGTTGTACATGTTATCTTGACTTCCAACTTAGCATCTGATATGATAACTGTATTGGCATAAAAATAAGCAGAAAGGGTGACTGATATAGTGAACTCTGCATTTTGCTTGTACTGAAAAGATTAAGATCTTTTCTTAGTTAAGAGTTAAGACAAGTATCAAAGAAGAGCAAAAATTATAATTGATCATTTTATACTGGTATACCCTAAAGTTGGAATTTATAGATCCTGTAGAAGCAGAGAAAAAATATTGTCCAAAAGTGATTTATTGATCTGTGTAAGTCATTTGATTTGGTTCTGTGTGAAATATAGAATAAAATGTACAAATAAAATATGAAACATTTGGGATTTATAAGGCAAGAAAAGAAAAATGAGTTGAAAAGCATATGCAAAGAGATTACAAAATGATTTGACATAAGATAATAAAACATAAGATCAATGCCTAAATTAAATTTACCCATGAAATACCAAAAAATATAATTATTGCTACACAAAATCAGATCAGACTTGGATTAGAAACATTATAAGGCATTAGAAGAAACCTTAGAGGGTTTAAAGACAATTTATTAGAAGATACTGTGGGAGACCAATGTAAAAATATTCAAAGAAAGAATAATGAGCAGATATGAGTTAAAACAATGGCAAACAAATTTGACAGCCAAAGACAATAAATAATATTAAATTTTAAATTGTTTTATGAATGACAGTAGCTATCGATTTTTCAGGTAAACACATTTTAAAACGTATAAATTTACATGTGCATATTTTGGCAAATTTATTCATCATATTAGTCTGTATAATGTGAACAATTTGAAGAGCCATTAAAAATAGACTGAAAAATATATGAGATACTATACAGACTTATCTTTATCAAACATTTTCTTTTACTTTAAAAAATGTATTTAATTCACAAATAAAGATTGCATATGTTCAAAGTGTTAGAACTTAATGATTTAATCGTCATATGATTACCACAATCTACACATCCAAATGTCTTACTAAGTTAATTATAGCAAATAAAAGAAGGTTAAAGTAATGATTCAACTACTCTTTCTAGATTTTAAGTTGCTTGTAAATTCTGCTGGCAGTAGAATATTGTTAATTTTCTGCTACCAGCTGCTATGTCACGTAGGCTGCTATATCAAAAATGCTGCAAACTGCATGGGTTATAAACAACAAAAACTTATCTCCACTTGCCTGGAGAATAGAAAATTCCTGATCAAGGCACCAGTAGATTCAGCGTCTGGAGAGGGCTAGCTATTTGATTTTTAGATGGCATTCTCACTTTTTCTTCATGTTAGTTGGTGCTAGCTAGCTCACTGTTGCCTCTTCTGTAAAGGCACTCGTCCTGTTCTTGGAGGCTCTGCCTCATGCGTAGAATCAAATCCGACAGTCCCACCTTTCAATACTATCAGGTGGATTAGGCTTCAATATACAAATTTTAGAGGAGTGGAAGCATTCAGTCCATAGCAATAATTCAGCGTAAGAAATGATCTTAAATATGGTAAATTCATTGTGTGGCAAATTTATTTATTTTCAGAAGAATCTGATTATGCAGCTTCTGGTGATACGTAAGTTAGAAAATGCAAGGTGAATTTTGAACTTAGAAAATACACCTATTGAATAAGAATAAATTATTTTTTTTGCCTGGGGTATTACTTAAACGAGCATTAATTTATTTAAATAAGAATACAGAACCAGTGTTCTGGGAAGAAAAATACATTTTACTAGATGTGGACCTCTCTTCTTATTTTAAATCATGTTGTCAGTTAAACTTTAAATAAGGAAGAATGAGAAAAAAAGAAATATATAAAATAAATGCCAACTAGGAATATGGCCTAAATATATTTTAAATAACACAATTTTGTGTGAAATGTCTTTTGAATAATTTGTTACAATTTTGTGCACTGTGGAACAGTGCTAACATTATAATTTGCCATCATCTAGCAGTTGGGAATGCAAGGCTTTATACACATGGAAATCAGGCAAAGATTTTCCTGTTCATCTAGGGAAATAAACGTTGTCAATATGATTTTATTAAATATACTTAATAAAGTATTTAGTAAAACATTTCTTTTTTTAAGAATTTTTAGTAAATATTGGCAGTCTTCAAAAATGTTGAATAATATATAATGTTTTGTGCATCAATGTCTCCAACTTTTATTTGACTGTGTAACTTTGCTTCCAATAACATTATCAGGAATGTAAAAGCCTAAGTATACTGTATGATAAAGAAGTATGTATAATTTCAACTAATTCTTTTTTCTTTTTTTTTTTTTGGGAGGGAGTCTGGCTCTGTCATCCAGGCTGGAGTGTAGTGGCGCGTTCTTGGCTCACAGCAACCTCTGACTCCCTGGTTCAAGTTATTCTCCTGCCTCAGCCTCCTGAGTAGCTGGGATTACAGGCAGGCACCACCACACCTAGCTATTTTTCTTTTTGTATTTTTAGTAGAGACAGGGTTTCACCATGTTGGCTGGGATTGTCTCCATCTCCTGACCTCATGGTCTGCCCACCTTGGCCTCCCAAAGTGCTGGGATTACAGGCCTGAACCACCGCACCCAGCCAATTACAACTAATTCTTATAGTTTATTGATAATCTGTTGGGAATAGTCAGTAGGGATGAATTACTATGTTTATATTAACTTAATTTGACGTTTTAAAACGTCATTGCCAAAAGTCATCATTCATTTCTGAGGAAATGCTTTAACTTTGTTTGCTTACTCTGTGCCTTAACTTTTGCCCTATGTAGATGACCAAATTGTTATGGTATTTTTAACTGTTTTTATTTAAATTGTTAAATAAAAACTAGTTGAAAATATGTTTGTGGGTGAATATTTAAAATGGTAAAACAAAAATATAAGATGGTGATTTATTACCATTTTAGTTCATATTTATCTATACTGGCCAAGCCAAAATAATGATATTTAGTTTTCCTGAATGTTTCAGGTATAAAGTGATCAAGGCTATTGATATTAAACTAAAACACAGAATGGTATGTTTAAAATTCTTTTGCGAAATACCTTAAGTTTTTTGTTTGCTCTGTGATCCATATGTCTTAATACCTATGAAAGTCATAGCTAATATAGATACTTCTGTTAATCCTTTGGATAAATGGTGGGGTTTGTGGTAGAGGCAGAGTTGTCACCATAAAATAACCATATCTACAACCAATATCAGATAAGTAACTTTATTTCTAGGGTTTAATTTTATATTTATTTTTATTTTTTTGAGATGGAGTTTTGCTCTTGTTGCCCAGGCTGAAGTGCAATGCGGCTCAACACATTATCCGCCTCCTGGGTTCAAGCAGTCCTCCTGCCTCAGTCTCCTGAGTAGCTGGGATTACAGGCCTGAGCCACCATGCCCTGCTAATTTTGTATTTTTAGTAGAGACTGGGTTTCTTGTTGGTCGGGCTGGTCTTGAACTCCTGGACCTCAGGTCATCTGTCCACCTCAGCCTCCCAAAGTGTGGGGATTATAGGCATGAGCCACTGTGCCCAGCCAGGGTGTACCTTATATATCCAAATTAGTCTTTATACTTTACTCTTAAAAATTATGTGTGTAGAAGAATACTGTATTCTGTTAAATATACATCAATTACTAAAATTCTATATATATCTATATATTTAACACTACCTATATGACAGTGCTGAATGAAAACTCTACACTTCTCAATTTTATGTGTATATTTTATTCAAAAGGTTTTCAACTTAAATTGTTTCTCAAAATGCACTGAACTTCTATTATGGCCAAGATACTGAGCAAGATTCTGTATACAGAAAAGTGAATAATAGAAAGTGTGTATTTGTATAAATCGCTAAGTGCCCTAGTTTCCTATTGATACTGTAACAAATTATCACAAAGTTAGCTTAAAACCACACAGATGTATTATTTTGCAGTTCTGGAGATTAGAAAGTTAAAATGAATCATACAGGGCTAAAATCTAGGTGTTGACACCTGTTACTTCTGAAAGCTCTGAGGGGAAGAATTATTTTCTTAATCTTTTCCAGGTTCTAGAGGTTTCCCACATGCATATGCTCATGGCCCCTTCTTCAGGAGGCTCAACACATTATCCGCCTCCTGGGTTCAAGCAGTTCTCCTGCCTCAGTCTCCCGAGTAGCTGGGATTACAGGCCTGAGCCACCATGCCCTGCTAATTTTGTATTTTTAGTAGAGACTGGGTTTCTTGTTGGGAAAGGGAAGGGAAAGGGAAAGGAAAGGGAAGGGAAAGGAACCTGCTCAGCATCTTGAAATTCATCTCATTTTCTTCTCCCTCTTCCTTGCTCTCACTCTCTTACTCTCATTCTGGATTTTGCTTTCTCTATCTCTTCGACTTCTGCTTCTGTGGTTACATAGCCTTCTCTGACTCCCACCCTCTTTTCCTTATAAGAACCCTTGTGATTACATGAGTGCCACCTGGATAATTCAGGATAATCTTTCCATCTCATCTCAAGACCCTTTATTAATCACATCTGAAAACTTACTTTTTAAAATAATTCAACATATTCACAGGTTCCTTGGATTATAAAGGGAGTACTTTGAGGGAAGAGGAATTGCACTGTCTACCACTGTCAGTTTATCTGCATTTTTATTACACCTTGTATTTAATTATGTATGTGTATTCCATAAGCCTTACTAAAGACTTTAAAGTAAATTTCCTCATACTCTAAAATAAACACAGATCCTGATTTTGTATTATCAACATAGATAAATATCACATTATTTTTATGAACACACTTTTATTATGGAATATAAAACAGAGAGACAAGTATATAAGCTTAAACGTGCAGCATAATGAATATTTTTAAAAAGAGAGTAACCACATAACCAGTGCATGATACAAGAATAGAAGCCAGTGTGCTAGACTCCTTTGCATGCCCCTTCCAGGGTAAAACCATTAGACATAAGCACTCTTCTATCTTCTGAGAATCATTTTCTTGATAATGTTGATCACTTATGCATAGATCCTTAAACAGAATCATATCTGTTTTCATAATATAAATTCATTTTACCTATATTATGACAGTTATTTTATTTTCTCAAAATATATTTGTAAGACCCATCTATCTTTTTGTAAGTAACTTTGGATTATTTTAATTTTTGTACAACATTCCATTGCTTTGACTTATTATGCAATCATTTTAGTAACACTGTTAACAGTATAAATAAATAATAAGATGAAATGATAATACTAACAATGAAGAAAACATTCAGAATTGATTAGAATATATTGTGGCAACATTCTCCAAACTCCTTGACTTGTCTCATTACACATGCCTCACTTATCTACTCAACAGGGAGTTTATGCTAACACTTGGAAGTGGTAGCCTTGTCTGGGATGTTGAGATGTTCTGTGGCAAAGGGAATGAGTAAATGGGCTGATTGTGCTCTGTCTTTTAAAGCTTCTGCCATGAACTAACAAAATTCACATCCATTCCTAATTCATTAGCCTCAGTAAGTCAGATGCCCATATCTGATTTAAAGGAGGCATGGGAGTATAATCACCTTTGTACCAAATGGGAAAATACCTCCAAATTTATGGCAAATTGCACTAACCAGTTCAACAACTGTCATATTAATTATGCAGTTCAATCCACTGTCCTTCTTGCCCAGTGACCCTCCATGATGAAGTCAATCCAAAAAAGATCTCAGAATTATACTCAAAGTCCAATATACCAGAATGATGTGCAGTATTTTCATTTATCATTGCATAATGCTCTCAGTTGTTTCTACCTTGATCCTGATCTTCTGATCTGGAAACTCATGAAATTAAAAACATATTAACCTTCCCACATCCACATCCCTTACTCAACCAACTTTCATTGGTGAAATAGGAAAAGGATAGCAATAGAGAAAAAAACTCCACCAGGAAGGGGAGAAGGTTGAGATCTTACTGGTACATTTTGATTCTCAATTAACACTGATTAGATGTTGTGGATATTTTAAAATCTTAATGGTACAGTATATTTCTTGATTCTACCTCATTTCTAGTTCCTTTGATTTTCTCCCTGGCCTTGGTCTTCATGGCTCTTATCTTCACACTCTGGGTGGTATTTCCTCTTCTATTTGCTTCTCAATCTCATCTGAAGAAGACCGTGGAGACCAGGAATGTAGGCCTTCATGGGTTCTGGGTGGTTTTATAGCATTGGATTTTATCTATAGCAGTTAGAAAGCCTAATGGTCCATTAAACTCTGCATATCTACAGGCTCTTTAGTCCTGAATAATGTTTTCTTTTATAATGTATACTAAACCTGTTATTATTTTTATTAAAAACTTTTTAATGTGCTAGAATAAAATGAAATATATTCTTTAGATTTACTGTAGTTCTTTGTTTTTTAATCTTTCATTTCACTTCCAGTTGAATTATGGATATATTGCATCTATTTTTTGCCTACCCCCCTCCCCCCCGCCCTCTGAGACACAGTCTTGTTCTATTGCAGAGACTGGAATACTAGTCAGTGGTTCAGTGATCACAACTCAACTCACTGTAGCTTCAAGCTCATAGGCTCGAGAGATCCTCCCCCCCCCGCCTCCTCAGTAGCTGGGACTACAGCCATGTGCCACCATACCTGGCCTATTTTTTTCATTTCTTATTTTTTGTTCAGACACGGTCTCACTATGTTATCCAGGCTTGTTTCAAACTTCTGAACCCAAATAGTCCTCCCACTGTGGCCTGCTAAAATGCCGAGATTACAAGCATGAGCCACCATACGTGGCCAGTTGTATTTCATTTTTGTGCCTTTTGTGAGAGAACCACAAGTTAAGTCCCTTTTATCCAGTGGCATATTGTTCAGAAGAAAGGATTCAGTAAGTGCCAAAGATATCATTTGTGGGTTTGCTCTGAAACAACTCGATAGAGTTGCAGTTACTTAGCAGTGAATGTGACAGTTTTACCATTTATTCGATCCTTGCTGCAAGTCTGAGTTCAGTTGTTCTTGTCACTCAAAGCTTTTCTCAGTTTTATATGCCAGTTGGCCTTGATAAGCAGTTGCATCTTCTAACCATGCCAGACCTTGCAGTGCTTGTACCCTCACTATATCTATTATTTATCTGTCCTAACTCACTATTTTCTGATCTGGGGTGTGTGTGTGTGTGTGTGTGTGTGTGTGTGTGTGTGTGTGTGTGTGTGTGTGTGACAGTTTGCCAATGCTTTTTTCAGCCTTTTCCACTGGGACTCCAAGATCATTAAGTACATACATTTTTCTTCCAAGTTATTACAGGTGTCAATTGTACCAAATACTTCAGAACATGGATTCCATGTTCCCAGCCCTTCCTAGGGGTTTCCTTGCCATACCTCCCACAGACCCTAAGTCAGTGTCTCATGCATTTAAAAAAAATTGTTATATCATTTGACTTCTTGGTACCAATTTCTGGTGTGATTTTAAAGCCTTAGTGACTTACCAAGAAATACGTATTTATTGTTCTTTTCATATATCCATCATGGATTATCTGGGGTCTTTCTCTTTCTTTAAATCTGGACCCAGACTATTTGAACAGACACTATCTATAACATTAGGGGTCACTCTGCTGAAGGAAAATAAAGGAAGTGGAGACTCCTCACTATTCTTTAACGTTTTCTTCTAATATAGTTCACTACCATTTGCATGGAAATAGCTAGAGAAAGTGATGTAGCCATAACTAACTTAAAGGGTGAAGGGGAATATGATTCAGCCATGTATCCAGAAGGGAAAACAACCAGAAACATGTGAACAACACTATAGAACACCACAAATGATAACAGCATTTAAAAGTCTCTCAGATGGATTTGTCTAAATATGGGATACTCACATGCTAAATTGTACTCTACTTATTCTGTCTCTTTACAATTATCTTTTCACAAAAGGAGACATGTAATGAAATCCTTACTGTTGCAGGCACCATGCAAAGCAAAAGAAAAGTTAAACAACTGTTCCTCAAAAGCAATTTTGAATGTTAATAGAAAATAATTGATGTATTTTTTTGGTTTAAGGACAAAAAATGCTATAATTTTTAAGAATTGTTATTACTGCCAAGAGTTAATAGTGGTGAGTGCCATATAACACTGAGTTGCTTGGTCTCTGGTTACAGTTTGAGGTTCATTGGTCGACTTTTTGGCTCAACTTTTGGTTAGTGATTTTACTTGAAGTTCTCTTAATTCTCTATTGTGTTTATATTAAGATATTAGTGCCTGAGAAAGCCATTTACTGTGTCAGCATCTCCTACTAAATTTTACTTGTTTTTAAGATCCTCCAAACTCATATTTATAGAAATACTGTAGTTTAATATAATCAATACTCATCTACTTTTTTGAGTATAGAATTTTCAGAGCTCAGATATAGTGAAATATTTAGATTTGGAGGGAGGTCGAACGTGTCTACCTCACGACAGGGTATTTCCATACTTCTGAGGTCTGATAACTACTTAAGTGAGATTATACTCAAAATTGTTCAGAGCCGTGTTCCTTCATCATAATCTGTTGTAGCTGATTGTATATCAGGGTTTTCATAAAATATATAGCACCTAGAAGGATGTGGCAAATTATCACCCTCATCAGATATTATTTTCTTCCCAACCTTAAGTAGCTTACTTTTGTTTAACATTGCTTTTAAAAGTAGTAGCTGAAGGCACAGTATATTTTATACTCTGTTTCCATTTCTGAAATATTCCGGTAATGGCTAGGCTCTTCTGTGTATGGCTTCTTTTCTAAGCATTTAGTTTATAATGTTAATAGAGCATCTTCAAGAGTACAAGTGATGTGTGCAATGCCATTTTAGTTCTTCATCTTCTTTTCCCCTCTGTATTACTTTTTGACTTAAAATATAACTATAATTATGGCCAGTATTCACAAATTATTCTCAGGTCCATAGTCATAGTCTAAAATAACTATATTATTGCATAGATAACAACAGTATTGAAAAATACAAGTAATAAAGCTTTTTTTTTTTTTTTTTTGACAGAGTCTCACTTTGTTTCCCCAGCTGAAATGCAATGGCAAGATCTTGGCACACTAAAACCTCCTGTTCCTGGTTTCAAGCGATTCTCATGCCTCAGGCACCCAAGTAGCTGGAATTATAGGCATGTGCCACCACACTCGGCTAGTTTTTGTATTTTTAGTAGAGGTGAGTTTTGCCATGTTGACCGAGCTGGTCAGGAGCTCCTGGCCTCAAGTGATCCACCCACTTCAGAATCCCAAAGTGCTGAGATTATTGGTGGCCACCATGCCAAGCCACAATTAAGTTTCTTTGAACATATTATAAAATGTGTCTTAACACGTTGCCTATATTGTCAAACGTAAGAATTGGAAAAATACACTACTATCATTATGCTAAAATACGACTACTTATGTCAGAATATCGTACAAAATTATATTACTTAAAAGAAATGATGTCCAAATTAGAACTTTTTTAAGACGTATGTATTTACATATTGTGGCATTTCACAATACATCGTGCTTTAAAACAAGTTGGTACTTAAACATGTGCCTATAAAATATTCTAAATCAGGTGAGAGACTTCTGTAGCTTTCAATATGACTTATTCAAAATGTTGGCCAGGTACAGTGGCTCACACCTGTAATTCCCGTACTTTGGGAGGCCGAGGTGGGCAGATCACCTGTGGTTGGGAGTTTGAGACCAGCCTGACCAACATGGAGAAACTTTGTGTCTACTAAAAATATAAAACTAGCTGGGCTTGGTGACACATGCCTGTAAGCCCAGCTACCCAGGAGGCTGAGACAGGAGAATTGCTGGAACCTGGGTGGCGGAGGTTGGGGTGAGCCATGATTGCACCATTGCACTCCAGCCTGGGCAACAAGAGCAAAACTCCATCTCAAAACAACAACAACAACAACAAAATGTTGAAAGGGTAAAAAAGGGTTTTTTTTTTTTTTTTTTTTTTTTTTCCTGTTGTTTCCAAATTCAGAGGATATTCTTTGAAAGCAGTTGTCACTTTATTTTCTTTCTGTGTTGTGATTCTTCTTAGTGTTCTTTGTATGAATGACTTCTGTCCTTTCCCATAGTGAGTGTAGGATATTAGCAGGAAAGTGACACTATGGATTTGTGTTGGTCGACATGGGAAGAACATTTGTAACACTGTTTCATTTGACTCAGCTCACTCCAGATGCCAGCTTTTTACCATCTCCTGTAGCATCTGTATCTGCAGAATAGAACAACTCATGTCTTTTGTCCTATCTTTTGTCCTACTTTCAAGCTCTGATCAGGGCATATCAAAAAGCAAGTTCTGGCTCATGCTAGTTGCTTATCTTGGGAACAGCTGCAGTTCACATTCCCTAAGTGTGAACAAGCACAGATGTCTTCATTGATTGTAAAGCTGAAATGTGAGAAAAAAAATGTCCCTTACTAGTATACCTTGAGTTGGCCCAGGCATTCCAATCTCTCCAGTTCATTCTGCAAACCACCATTGCAGAACTTTTTAAACCTTGATATGATAGTAAAAACAATACGAAGTTGGGAGTTTCAGGGACAGATAGATGTATTTGACATATCTTTTCTCCACCTCATTTTCATTATCTGTTAATTGAATATGATTACAATAGTCATAGTTCCCCAATCTTAAGCTACATCTCTATTTAGTATATTTATTTGGCTACTAATTGGTAGGAGTCAGTGATAACTGGAAGAGTTGTTAGTGAATTCTCCCTACTATGAACTACATGAATATAAAGGTTGCATCATTTTTAACATTATAATCACCTTCTCAAATCCCTAGCAATATTACAAACAGAGAGTGACCCATATGTACCACCATTATGTTCTAACAAGCCACTGATTTTAGTGGTGACATATTCACAATAAATAATTAGTGTATGCTGATTTGAAAATAGACAATACTTAAAACATAATTTTATAACTAAACGTTCTGATACCAAAATAGATATTTTTTGCTTCAATATATGACTGATATTTTATTTGACATTGTGGAAGCCAACTTAGGTAAGTAAAATACTCTTTAATGTAGTCATTGAAGTAATTTTTTGTCATCCATTTTCATCATTTTGTTCATGCTATGGTATTTGAATGATAAATAATACTTATATAATGCAGTCAGATGAATGGTGGTCACCCCAGAAGATATGGGCACATCTGGATTCCCTAAACCTGTGAATCATCTTATTTTGAAAAAGGATCTCTGCTTATGTAATTGAATGTAAGATTTTGATATGTAGAGGCAATCCTGCATTCTTTGGGTGGACTCTAAATTCAGACAAGTGTCTTTATAATAAAAAGGTGGAGGGGGATTTGAGACAGACAGAAAAGAAGGAGGCAGTGGAACTACAGAGACAGAGTTGGAGTGAGGCAACCACAAATCAAGACTTACTGAGGGCCACCAGAAACTGTAGGAGGCAAATAATAGACTTATCCCAAAGCTTCAGAGGGAGTGTGCCCCTGCTAAAATTTGGACTTCCAGCCTGCAAACTGTGAGAAAATACATTTTTGTTCTTTTAAGCCACCATGTTTGTGGTAATTTAGTTTGAAATCTTCAGAAAATGCATACAGATGTGCTAATATCTCTAGTTCTTGGCGTCTGTTTCTGAAAATTAGGCATGATTTTTCGCAAATAACCTTGATGCATTTTGCTTTCTTTATAGAATGCAAGAAGGAAATTAATATACAAAGTACCCAGGAAAAACATCTAATTGCAACAGTCGATAGATATTTTATTTCGCTTTCTGTCCATTCATATATAATGTAGGATAAATATTAAGTTAGTTTTTAAATTCACAGTTTCAAAATTTTTACATTCTAAGGGAAAGATTAAATAGTTTGAAATATGTGTGCAGAAGTATATAAAATAAATATGTATAAATGGCTATGGATATGCACGTACACATATCTCTGAAAATATTTTAACTATCAGTATATCAATATTTAGTTGTATATCAGTATATCAGTGTTTAGTTGTATCAGTATATCAATATTTTTACTATCTGTATATCAATATTTCACACATTTAGTTGTATGGTGAAGAATACTATTATTTATTAAGCTCAATTCCTTAATTACTAAAATTTGCTCCTTTAGTATAAATAAATCTAAAATATTCACAAACTCATGTCTTACAAAGATTTCGTTGTTGGAAATGTTCTGGTAATTTCTATAAGAAAACATTCATCGTGAACAATTGTATAATTTGCTCGCTAAAGATGATGGTGTCTCCATGAATTTAGGACGTAAAATTGTCATGGCGGTTTCTAAGATTTATCCAGGGTTTCTATTTCAAGAGTATATTTCATGGCTAGAATAAGTTTTCAAGTTAATATTTAAAAAGTAATTAAAGTAATATTAAGATCCATTTTTAAAATTATTATAATTGGTATAATGTTATTGCTTTGTATTAATTGTATATGCCATTTAGTAATAAGTATAAAAAACAAGGCAACCTGAAAAATAAATGACACTGGAAATTTAAATACAGTTTTGTGGGATATAAAGACAAATAGTTGCATCCTCCTAGGCATTGAAGCTAAACATTTCTATTTTGGTAATGTTGGCTACAGCATCTGAAAATGCACATCAGGGCCTCTGGGCAAAGCAAACACTTCCTGTAAACCATACCTTCAGTAAATTATTCTTGGTGAAAATAAAACCATTAGCAGAAACATGATAATCTTTTCCTTTTGGACTTTAATAAATCTTCTCACTGACATTAACAAATGAAGAATATTATAATAAAATATGAATCATAATAAATCTTAAAAATCATCTGAGATTGTCATTTCTTCAGTCTAAGCCCCATTCAGCTCTTTTTCTTAGGATCACCAGGGTCCAGAATCTCATACCCCAATTTACGGCTGTTGTTTTACATAGAAGTGGTCATTAAGAGCTTATTCTTAGGTTTTCTTTTCTGTCACTTTTGTTCAGACCACAATAAAGAAAATCCTGGAAAACCACTTTATCTATTTTTCCACACTTTTAATATGTTACAATTCCTGAATCCACAGGCTAGTTTTTAAATGTGAACACTAATAATATTTGAGGAGTCAAATTAATTCATTGATAAAAATCTCTGAACATTGTTGTGAGGCCAAAGCGTAGGGGTTACTCTGAGAAAGCTTATAGTGTGCAGCAACAGCAGATATAATGCAATTTCTTAAGTTAATCCTGATTTGACATGCCACCCACTATGAAGTACTCTATATTTTAAAAATTGGCTATTTATCTATAGTTCAGGGGGCAAAGACTCTCCATTCAGCAAACAGTAGTTTTCTAAACAATAAATACCTTCCCAGTATTGTACATTTTTGTAACCTTCACTTTTTTTATCATGATAAAATTAGAACATTTCATAATTTCAACACTTAAAACACGTTTGTAAAAATGGTTTTCAAGTTTTTTTTTTTTTTTTTTTTTGCTAGAAATTTTGTAATGTTGCTACAGGTACTTGTAAACAAACTTGATATGATGTAACAACACACTTCTCCTTATTTCTGGTAGATTCTTCTTCTATCCGGAGACATATATTTGTTGTCTGGTGTTTCCTTTAATGATGTTAGTAGCTATTGGTAATCTGTGCTAGGTCAATTAATCCACAGGCAGTTGGAAATAGTTCTGTTTTAATGCCACGATTCTTTTCTCATTTATTAGCAGACATATTTATAAAAAATCCTCTTAGTGGTATGGTTGCGAGTGATATCAGAAAGGCAGGATAAATTTTTGATTTTTCCCATCAGTTACTATATTCTAAAATAAAGTTTTGCATTCCTCACACCTTCATTAGTAATTAATAGTTTTTATAAACATAATTATTAACAGTTAGATATGAGCATATTTGATGTATTTCAGTCCACTTCAGATAGTCTCATTCATGCTCAAATTTTCTCCTCCTTTACTCAGGAAGGCTCTTAAATTTAGCAAAATTCTTTTGACACTGCTCTGGTAGTCTTATGGACAGCCTCCACACTATCTAGCATGATAAGATGTCCCAGGCCTAGGTTGTATATCTTCCGCCCCTGAACACCATAAATTGGGTTCTAGGTGTGATCATTAGTACTGAATTGATCTTTGTTTCCAAACATTTTAGAGAAAAGAGCCAGAAAAAGAGTAGATACTTGAAAGATGAAAGATAGATATAGATAGATACATAGATAGATGAAGGCAATAAATGGTAAAATAAATTGAGAGTTCATGTGAGTGTTTTAAGTCAAATTCAGCCTTTAAGGAATTTTGCATAATCCATCCTATTACATCTGGACCTATATTCTGGTTTCCAACACTGGGAATAATTAAAATAAAATTTACTTTATTCCATGATGCACATAAAGCATTCTCAGTTAGCAATAGCAAAAACAATTAATATGAATACTATAAACATTTGTAATTTTCTTGGGAGCTTTTCCTGTCCGTAGACTATAGCTTGCTATAAAAATATAGTCAAATTACTATGACTGAAAGTCACTTGGATAGTTTATGTGTGTGCACATGTGCGTTTTTAATAATTTCAAATATATATTTAACTTCACTTTTAAAATTATTTGAATGTTTATTTTATTGTAATTATGTAAATTTTTTATGGTTTCTGGGCCAAAAAGCAAAGTAAAGTACATGTAATAAATTTGTATATTCACACACAGCTATGTTGTGTGCACTTTTCTTTTTTCCCTTATAGTACATGGATATTAAAAACCGTAAATATATGTAAAGTACTTTTATTTTAGTAAAATACTTTCCTAAAATACTTTAGTAAAATACTAAAGTAAAAGTACATAAAGTAAATTCCTCATTCATTCAGTTTTAGAGCTATGATTTTGTAGGTGTGGCATACTTTACTCAAATATATTTGTGTAGAGAGGTATTTTGGTTGTTATTAGATTTCAGGAGATCTGCCTCTGTCTCATAGAATGCTGCAATAATTAGCCCTGGTCATACATCTTTATAAAAATATTTTTGCCATTGTATGTTTTTGTTATATTCCAAGAAGTAATTCTGCTGGGTCAAACGGTAATGATTAAGTTATTTTGTCACATGTGCCCAGTTATCATTCCTCGTGATTTTAACATTTATTTGTCTCACTGGAAATGTATGAAGGTTCATATTTAGCAAGTTCCTGTTTAGCAGAATATATTGATGGGCTTTTGGGTTTTTTCCATTGGAAGAAGTGAGAAAATGGTATTTTTGTTTCTTTATTATTTTCATTTCATTTTCTATGAAGTTTGTGTCAATTTATCTATTTTTATATGGTTATTGAAAATTTTGTCTATTTTTAGGTGTTCTTTATTAATCATATTAACTCTGATATTTCAGTTTTGATTATTTATTTAGCTTATTTGACTGTTTACTTGCAGTGACTTTTGCCATGTGAATTTTTTAATGTAATCAAATGTAGCTAATTTCTCATTGTGTCTGGATTTTGAATTATAGTTTTAAAAGCTTTTTCTGCTCCCACTTGTAGAAAAATTGACCAAATTTTCTTCTGTGTATAGTTTCATACTTCTACATTTCAATGTGGCCCTTTTGGAATTTACCCTGATGCACACAATATGATAAATTCACCCAGTTTTATCATTTAATGTTGTCTCTTTTTATTTAAGTATTTTTTTCCTCACTGATCTACTACGCTATATTTCTATTTTGGCTCCGTGGTTTTTCTATCTATTCATACACCAAAACCACATTATTTAAAATATGTTTGGTATCTTTGGGCCTTTTCTCCTTTTTGCTCATTTTTCTTTTTCTTTTTCCAAGAGATTTTTTGTTTGTTTGTTTGTTTATTCTGGCTAGCAATTATTTGTATTTATTTGTTCTTTAAGATAACTTTCTACTATATTCATGTAATTCAGGGGAATTGTGATTTTATTGGCATTGTTTTAATGCTTAAATTAGATAGTAGAAAACTCAGTATGTTGTTTCTCAACTTTTTGGGTCTACTTTCATACTTTCTATGATCATTTAAAAAAATTCCAAGTTAAACTGTGTATTATGTCCCAACATTACACAATTAAAAATCAACATTTTAAAATATCAAATAAATAAAAATGATAAAAAGGCATTCAGAATAACTTAAAAGATAATATCCTTACCAAATTTGTTCAAGACTATACACTCCAAACCAAAATCATTGCTGAGAGAAAGCCAGTGAATTTCAAATACATGGAGACACACATAGTGACCGTAGATCAGAAGAATCAGCAGTGTCCAGGTCTCAATTTCCCAAAATTGATCTACACATTTCATTCAATCAAAATGTCTCTCTTTTTTTCTCAAAGTTAATATTTCCATTAATTAGACATCTTTGAATTCCTTTTTGTCATACAAGAGAAATCCTCCCCACTTTAAGTCAAACACCTCTGTTCCCAAATGTCCTACACATGTCTTCCTTCATTTTTTTTCTTCTTCTTCTTACATTCATAGATTTAAGTACAGAAAAAGAAAGAAAGACTAAGAAATCCAGTTAATACATCTTGTTTAATTAAATGCTTAAGAAACAGAATATGGGAAAATATAGAGAAACATAGGCATAAAAGTATGTCAACATTAGTACAACTGACCTTTGAAATGTCAGGGGTCACCATGTAGTAAAAAGCAAATCAATATATGATGCTGAAAGAAATAATGATCATGAAGGATTTAAAAATATTATTGCCACTGCTATGAATATTCTTCAAGCAATATTATACTAAAATAAATCCCCAGTAGAGATTCAAGTTGCTATCCACTGCAGCTTGCTACATCACAGCCATTTAATTTTTAATTACTCCACCAAATTTTTCAGGGTTTCCTACCATTTAAAAATAAGAAAACCTGTGACAATAATGAAGCAACAACAGAATGAAGTGCTGTGAAGCCCATGCTAATATGAATTACAAATGATTTTTATAATGGATTCAATCAATATAACAAGAAAAACAAAAATATTTTAAATTGTGCTTACTTGTGACTATGTGTAATGCCTTTCACGATCTTGAGCATTACTTCCATGTTTTAAAATTCATTAGTTGACGATCCAAGATGGCCATTTAGGAACAGCTCAGGATTGCAGCTCCCAGTGAAAGCGCAGAGGGTGAGTGGACGCCGCGTTTTTATTGCCCACAGACTAGGAAATTCCCGGGCAGAGGTGCTCCACGGTCGCCAGCGCGGCTGTTTCGGCCATCACCGCTGCTTTGCCCCGCGCGGCTGCTTTGTCGGCGCCCCGGAGCCGCGGTTCTCCGTACAAAACACACTGGTCCGGGGGCCCTTTAGGCTGGCGATTGGAGCCACGGGAAGTCGCCCATACGCTGGTTCAAAAAGGGGACTGAGCAGAGAACCAGGACAGTAGATTCCAGGGCAAAAAAAAAGAAAAAAAAGCGCCACAAACCTCAGTGCCGCTGTTTAAGCCAGCGCAGTGAGTGGCCGCAGGGGAAAACAAACAGACCCCGCGCCTCTTCAACAGGCGACTGGAACAACAGCTTAAAAAAGGCTCTGAGGCAGGGAGCCAGGCAATCAGGCTCGGCTGGCCCCACCCCCACAAAAGAACAGCAACCAGAAACTCTGGATTGAGAGTTTCACAGCAAGCGCAGCTGAACCCGGGACGGTCCAGCTCTGTGGGGGAGGGGTGTCCGCCATTACCGAGGCAGCCCGCCATTGCCAAGGCAACCCGCCATTGCTGAGGCAGCCCGCCCGTTGCCAAGGCAACCCGCCACAGCAGAGACTCCGCCCCAACAGAGGCGGGCCACCATCGCCAAAGCAGTTCTAACTACACCCATATAAACAGGACTGCAGGGAAGTTCACTCAGCAGCGGGGCGGAGCCCACAGCACCTCAGCAAAGCTGCTATAGGCTGACGGTGACTAGGCTGCCTCCTTGCCGGGCTGGGCAGGTCTGAAGGAAAAAAAAAAAAAAAGAAGGTGGCAGCATAACGGAAACTCATAAATAAAGCCCTAACTCCCTGGGACAGAGCACCTGGGAACAAAAAGCAGTTTATGAGTTCCGCTGCAGCAGACCTAAAAGTACCTGCCCAGCAGCTCTGAATGAACAACAACAGAGCTCACAACTCACCATTTGAGCTCCTATGAAGAAAAGACCGTCTCCTCAAGCAGCTCCCTGACCCCTATATATCCAAAAAGACACCTCATAAAAGAGAGATCAGATTGACACTAGGCGGGTATCCTTCTGGGACAAAGATAGCAGAAGAAGAAAACTGGTAACAACCCTTGCTGTTCAGCAGCTGCTGCAGTTGAACCCCAGGCAAGCAGGGCCTGGAGTGAACCTCAGCAGACCTACAGCAGGGGGACCAGACTGTCAGAAGGAAAACCAAGAAACAGAAATAACCTCATCATCAACAAACAGAACGTCAATCTGAAAGATTTTGAGACCCAATCTGAAAGCCAGCAACTACAAAGTCGACAGGTGGATAAATCGTTAAAGATGGGAAGAAACCAGCGAAAAAAGGATGAAAACACCTGAAACCAGAACACCTCTCCTTCTAAAAGGGATCACAACTCCTCACCAGCAAGGGAACAAGGTTGGATGGAGAACGAGTGTGATGAAATGACAGAATCAGACTTCAGAAGGTGGGTAGTAAGAAAATTCTGTGAACTTAAAGAACATGTTCTAACCAAATGCCAAGAAACTAAGAACCTTGAAAAAAGGTTTGATGAAATGCTAACAAGAATGGACAAAATAGAAAGGAATATAAGTGAATTGATGGAGCTGAAAAACACAACACGAGAACTTCGTGAAGCATGCACAAGTATCAACAGCCGAATGGACCAAGCAGAAGAAAGGATATCAGAGGTAGAAGATCAACTCAATGAAATAAAACAGGAAGGCAAGACTGGAGAAAAAATGGTAAAAAGGAATGAACAAAGTCTCCAAGAAATGTGGGACTATGTGAAAAGACCTAATCTACGTTTGATAGGCGTACCCGAATGCGACGAAGAGAATGAATCCAAGCTGGAAAATACCTTCAGGATATTATCCAGGAAAACTTCCCCAACCTAGCAAGGCAGGCAAACATTCAAGTCCAGGAAATACAGAGAACACCACAAAGATATTCGTCAAGAAGAGCAACCCCAAGGCACATAATCGTCAGATTCACCAGGGTCGAAATGAAGGAGAAAATACTAAGGGCAGCCAGAGAGAAAGGTCGGGTTACCCATAAAGGGAAGCCCATCAGACTCACAGCAGATCTCTCAGCAGAAACCCTACAAGCCAGAAGAGAGTAGGGGCCAATATTCAACATCCTTAAAGAAAAGAACTTTCAACCCACAATCTCCTATCCAGCCAAACTAAGCTTCATAAGTGAAGGAAAAATAAAATCCTTTGGGAACATGCAAGTACTCAGAGATTTCGTCACCACCAGGCCAGCTCTACAAGAGCTCCTGAAAGAGGCTCTACACATATAAAGGAACAACAAGTACCAGCTCAACTAAAGGGCAAAACAGCCAGCTAGCACCAAAATGGCAGTATCAAATTCACACATAACAATATTAACCCTAAATGTAAATGGACTAAATGCCCCAATCAAAAGACACAGACTGGCAAATTGGATAAAAAGACAAAACCCATCGGTGTGCTGTATCCAGGAAACCCATCTCACATGCAAGGATACACAAAGGCTCAAAATAAAGGGATGGAGGAAGATTTATCAAGCAAATGGAGAGCAAAAAAAAGCAGGAGTTGCAATCCTCATCTCTGATAAATTAGACTTTAAAGCAACAAAGATCATAAGAGACAAAGAGGGACATTACATAATGGTAAAAGGATCAATGCAACAAGAAGAGCTAACGATCCTAAATATATACGCACCCAATACAGGAGCACCCAGATACATAAGGCGAGTTCTTAATGACTTACAAAGAGACATAGGCTCCCACACAATTATAGTGGGAGACTTTAACACCCCATTGTCAACATTAGACAGATCAACCAGACAGAAAATTAACAAGGATATCCAGGACTTGAACTCAGACCTTGACCAAGCAAACCTAATAGACATTTACAGAACTCTCCACCCCAAATCCACAGAATATACATTCTTCTCAGCACCACATCACACCTACTCTAAAATTGACCACATAATTGGGAGTAAATCACTCCTCAGCAAATGCAAAAGAATGGAAATTGTAACAAACAGTCTCTGAGACCACAGTGCAATCAAGTTAGAACTCAGAATTCAAAAACTAACTCAGAACCGCACAGCTTCATGGAAACTGAACAACTTGCTCTTGAATGTTGACTGGATAAACAATGAAATGAAGGCAGAAATAAAGATGTTCTTTGAAACCAACGAGAATGAAGACACAACGTACCAGAATCTCTGGGACACATTTAAAGCAGTCTCTAGAGGAAAATATATAGCAATAAGTGCCCACATGAGAAGAAAGGAGAGATCAAAAATTGACACCCTATCGTCAAAACTGGAAGAGCTAGAGGAGCAAGATAAAAAAAACTCTAAGTCTAGCAGAAGACAAGAAATAGCTAAGATCAGAGCAGAACTGAAGGAGATAGAGACACAAAAAACTCTTCAAAAAATCAATAAATCCAGGAGCTGGTTTTTTGAAAAGATCAACAAAATAGACAGACCACTAGCCAGATTAATAAAAAAGAAAAGAGAGAATAACCAAATTGATGCAATAAAAAACGATAAAGGGCATATCACCACAGATTCCACAGAAATTCAAACCATCATCAGAGATTATTACAAACAACTCTATGCACACAAACTAATAAACCTGGAAGAAATGGATAAATTCCTGGACACTTGCCTCCTGCCAAGCCTAAACCAGGAAGAAGCCGAAACCCTGAACAGACCCATAACAAGGTCTGAAGTTGAGGCAGCAATTAAGAGCTTACCACCCAAAAAAAGCCCAGGTCCAGATGGGTTCACAGCTGAATTCTACCAGACATACAAAGAGGAGCTGGTACCATTTCTTCTGAAACTATTCCAAACAATACAAAAAGAGGGAATTCTTCCCAAATCATTTTATGAGACCAACATCATCCTGATTCCAAAACCCGGCAGAGACTCAACAAGAAAAGAAAACTACAGGCCAATATCCATGATGAACATAGATGCAAAAATCTTCAATAAAATACTGACAAGCCGATTGCAACAGCACATCAAAAAGCTTATCCACCATGATCAAGTAGGCTTCATCCCAGGGATGCAAGGCTGGTTCAACATATGCAAGTCTATAAACATAATTCACCACATAAACAGAACCAAAGACAAAAACCACATGATTATCTCAATTGATGCAGAGAAGGCCTTTGACAAAATTCAACAGCCCTTTATGCTAAAAACACTCAATAAGCTAGGTATCAATGGAACGTATCTCAAAATAATAAAAGCTATTTATGACAAACCAACAGCCAATATCATACTGAATGGGCAAAAACTGGAAGCATTCCCCTTGAAATGTGGCACCAGACAAGGATGCCCGCTCTCACCACTGCTATTCAATATAGTATTAGAAGTTCTAGCCAGAGCAATCAGGAAAGAAAAAGAAATAAAGGGCATTCAAATAGGAAAGGAGGAAGTCAAATTGTCTCTATTTGCAGACGACATGATTGTATATCTAGAAGACCCCATCGTCTCAGCCCCAAACCTCCTGAAACTGATAAGCAAGTTCAGCAAAGTCTCAGGATACAAAATCAATGTGCAAAAATCACATGCATTCCTATACACCAATAACAGACTTAAAGAGAGCCAAATCAAGAACAAACTTCCATTCACAATTGCCACAAAGAGAATAAAATACCTAGGAATACAACTAACAAGGAATGTAAAGGACCTCTTCAAGGAGAACTACAAGCCACTGCTCAACGAAATAAGAGAGGACACAAACAGATGGAGAAACATTCCATGTTCATGGTTAGGAAGAATCAATATCGTGAAAATGGCCATACTGCCCAAAGTAATTTACAGATTCAATGCTATCCCCATCAAGCTACCAATGACCTTCTTCGCAAAACTGGAAAAAACCACCTTAAACTTCATATGGAACCAAAAGAGAGCCCACATAGCCAAGTCAATTCTAAGCAAAAAGAACAAAGTGGGGGGCATCACATTACCAGACTTCAAACTATACTACAAGGCTACAGTAATCAAAACAGCATGGTACTGGTACCAAAACAGATATAGACCAATGGAACAGAACAGAGGTCTCGGAGGCAACACAACTTATCTACAACCATCTGATCTTTGACAAACCAGACAAAAACAAGCAATGGGGAAAGGATTCCCTGTTCAATAAATAGTGTTGGGAAAGCTGGCTAGCTATGTGCATAAAGCAGAAACTGGACCCCTTCCTGACACCTTACACTAAAATTAACTCCAGATGGATTAAAGACTTAAACATAAGACCTAACACCATAAAAACCCTAGAAGAAAATCTAGGCAAAACCATTCAGGACGTAGGTGTAGGCAAGGACTTCATGACCAAAACACCAAAAGCATTGACAACAAAAGCCAAAATAGACAAATGGGACCTAATCAAACTCCATAGCTTCTGCACAGCAAAAGAAACAATCATTAGAGTGACTCGGCAACCAACAGATTGGGAAAAAATTTTTGCAGTTTACCCATCTGACAAAGGGCTGATATCCAAAATTTACAAAGAACTAAAGCAGATTTACAAGAAAAAAACTAACAAGCCCATTCAAAAGTGGGCAAAGGATATGAACAGACACTTTACAAAAGAAGACATACGTGAGGCCAACAAACATATGAAAAAATGCTCATTATCTCTGGTCATCAGAGAAATGCAAATCAAAACTACATTGAGATACCATCTCACGCCGGTAAGAATGGCAAACATTAAAAAATCTGGAGACAACAGATGCTGGAGAGGATGTGGAGAAATAGGAACACTTTTGCACTGTTGGTGGGAGTGTAAATTAGTTCAACCATTGTGGAAGACAGTGTGGCGATTCCTCAAGGACCTAGAAATAGAAATTCCATTTGACCCGGCAATCCCATTACTGGGTATATATCCAAAGGATTACAAATCGTTCTACTATAAGGACACATGTACACGAATGTTCATTGCAGCACTGTTTACAATAGCAAAGACCTGGAACCAACCCAAATGCCCATCGATGATAGACTGGATAGGGAAAATGTGGCACATATACACCATGGAATATTATGCAGCCATCAAAAACGATGAGTTTGGGTCCTTTGTAGGGACATGGATGAACCTGGAAACCATCATTCTCAGCAAACTGACAGAAGAGCAGAAGATCAAACACCGCATGTTCTCACTCATAGGCGGCTGTTGAACAATGAGAACACATGGACACAGGGAGGGGAGCACTACACACTGGGGTCAGTTGGGGGGAAATAGGGGAGGGACGGTGGGGGGTGGGAAGCTGGGGAGAGATAGCAAGGGGAGAAATGCCAGATGTAGGTGATGGGGAGGAAGGCAGCAAATCACACTGCCACGTGTGTTCCTATGCAACAATTTTGCATGTTCTTCACATGTACTCCAAAACCTAAAATGCAATAAAATAAATAAATGGGAAAAAAAAAATTCATTAGTTAATTTGAAATTGAGCATAAACAAAGAAAGACTTACTAAAATTTATGCTGTAAGCACAATGATGAAAACAGTCTTCATATCAATTCTGTTGTCCATCAAAGTATGGGATATGTCTTACAACAAATTAAATGTTGATCAAATATTACAAATAAATATGCATACTTTTAATATAATAATACCTTTAGTTTTTTGTTGTTCTGCAAAATTTTAATGCTGTCTTTAAATCTGTATGCTACAAATAATAAAATGAAGCCAAAAAGAAGTAAGAGGATTATTGCAAAAGGAAAATAGGGATAGTAAAATATAACCAACACAATTGAATGTAAAAATTAAAGATATATTCAGAAGAGATTTAGAATATCCAGTATGCATTTCATAATTCAGGACACTGAGTACAAAAAGGTAAATAAATAAGATGATTATTTATAATCCATGGATTTAATAGTCTTGTAGGGAAGATAGGCAGTGACACAGGTAGAGTGTGATACATATAACAATACCACTGTACTTAAGGAGCTTGGTAAAATATTGAAGAGTGTGATTAAATTTGCCTGAGGGAAGAAGAAAGGCCAGTAAACCTTCACAGAGGAGCTGGCATGTAGACAGCAAAAATGGCAATATCTTTAAATAGCAGTTCTGCCTGGAAACTTTTGCAGTAGAAAAGCACATTTTCTTCCAATTTTCACAAGTAACAATGGCTAAAGTGAGAATATCAATTTAATAATTTCTATCACAATATGGTGTTGTAAAAACATTAAAAGGTAAGATTTTAGAATATGTGATTATATAAAATACTTTATAATATTGGTTACTGAATAAAATGTTTTTAAATATTGTAGTTTATACAGATATGTATACTTTAAGAAAATACACTATTTCCATTGGTATTATCACAGCCTTACTTTAGTTTATATCCAGGATTTTTATTTGGTTTTGGTTTGTTTTTTAACGTGAATTATAAAATGTTATGAAGGGAAAATTGTCTTTCTGACATGAATTTTGATTTGATTCTCCTGATAATATGTTTAGGACTTCTGCAGTGTACCTAAATAATCTGTAAGGACTGAAATTACTTGGGTGTATTAGCCAGCATTCTCCAGAGAAACAGAACCGACATATACGCAATTAATATATTTATGTGTGTGTGTGTGTGTGTGTGTGTGTGTGTGTGTGTGTGATTATATAACGTAATTATAGGATATATATATGTGATTATATAAAATACTTATGTGTATGTGTGTGTTTTTTTTAAATTCAGCACCATTTAATGTATTAACAAACAGCTTAAAAAAGATAAGAACTTCCCAGTTTCTTAAGAGCAAGAATGTTTTACGTTTAAAACATTCACAAGATTTCATGTGAAAAACATACATTATTCATGCAATGGGTTTTAAATTTTCCTTGGACAACACGAAAAACACAGTACTTAAATTGTATGTTTTAACAAAAGGAACATGAACTGTCATTTTGACACAAAGACAGGTTTTAAAAAAATAAACCCAGTGTGGAACTTCTACAGCACCAGTGAACTTTGTTAAATCTCGCACCCTATCCCACTCCGGAACTCATACAGCTGCCTCCTTTCTCCTCCAGCACATGACACTCCTTACCTCTGCAGTTCTTAGTCCCACCTGGCATTGCAACAAAACTGTAAATATTTAGAGGTGTGTCACTGAATGAGAATCACTAAAAAAAAAAAAAAAAAAAAAAAAAAAAAGACGATTTATTTGTTGAATTTTAAAAGAAGGGGCTAAAATCAAAATCAGTTGAAATTTAGAGTAGAAGGAAAATTGTAGAGTATATCATTCATTTCACTCTGATTTGGACTTTTTTTTTGTTTGTTTGTTTTTTGTTCTAGGGTCTTGCTCTTTCCCACAGGCTGGAGTAGTGTAGTGGTATACTCATGAGCCACTGAAGTCTCAAAAATTCCTGAACTCCATATATATACACACACACAAACATGCACATACACATAAGTATTTTATATAATCACATATATATCCTATTGATATATATTCATATATTTTATATATTATGTCCCAAGAAATAGAACCATATATAATCAATAGAATCTATCTACACTCTATATAGATAATATGTTTTTGATGTGTGTACATATGTGCTAGTGTATATAAAATATACATATATATAAATTTATTAAATATATATCTGTTGATAGGTTTTCAAATATCCTGTTTATGTAGGATATTTAAGTAATTTAGGATGATTTTTCATTCTCTAAATAATATATGGGGTAATATAGGATGAATCATATATATGATATATTTAAGAGGAAAAGCCAGTGCTGTTAGTCCAGTCTGAATCTGAAGACCTGAGAACTAGGAGCACTGAGGGTGGGATTAAATCTATGTTCCAGCTCAGGCATTCAGACAGAGAGAGTGCCAATCCTACCTGCCTCCCATTTTCTCCCATTCAGGCTCTCAATGGATTGTACCTTGCTCAGCCACATTGGGAAGGGCCATGTGCTTTATTTACTCAGCACACCAATTGAAATGCTAATCTTTTCTACAAACAACTATAGAAACATGCTAAGAAACTATGATTGATCAGATATCTGGGCATCCTGTGTCCAGTCAAGTTAACACATAAACTTAATCATCACAGAGAATCCCTATTTAATTATTAAGACCTTATAAATGAAGGCTTTCTCAATCTTTAGTATTGTGGAACGAGCAAGGATGTATATATCATGGCTAAGCAAAAATTCAGATAATTAATATCTTCCACTGGAAGATACTTGACAGGTAGGGTCACCTCTCTTTGACTGCTCTGTCATCAGACAGCCTCTCTGGAAAAATGTATTTCTCCTTGTAAGAAGAAGATATTGTTGAAATGGATATTTTAAAATAAATCTGAAATGTGCAAATATACAACATCCAACACCAAAAACCTTAAGAATAGACATCTTCATTTGTAATTTTCCTTTAGAATCTTTAAAAGTATAGAATAATCCTGGGCCTGAGCTTTTTTTTGAGAGAAGCCTTTTTAAGGAACTGCAGTAAGAAGTATTCATAAGTACTTAAGTTGTCATAGTTATTAATAGTTCTGAGAATTCCCCTAGATTTCCCAGTATAGTTAGCTGATATTCAAATCTTTGCATAAAAGTTGACCTGAAATGTACAGAAAATTAACAGAATTTAATTTCTGTTAGGAAATTAACAGAATTAGAAAATAATTATAACCTGACAATTATTCGTTCATTAGAAAAAATGTCAGTCTCAAGCTATATATCTCAACCATATTTAATATAATTATTTATTTTTCTGGTAAGGCATATATATATAAGCCACACTTGTATTTCCAAAATAATATCTAGCTCTTTCAGTGACAATTACTAACATCTCTTTCCAGATTTAATGCTTATAGGATCTTAGTTCAAATAAAATAATCATATATATGTGGTTCTATTTCTGGACTATTATGTTCCATGAATCTATATTTCTATCACAATTACAGCACTAAATTGTCTTAATATTTGTAATTTTGTATAAAACCTTGAAATAAGGTAATGCACACTTTTGTTCTTTTTAAATTAGAAACATTTTGTCCTCTTTTTCCATATAAATTTAGAATTTTCTTGGCAATTTTCTAAAAAAAAAAAAGTCTTCAGGTAATTTCTGGGGAATTACATTGAATCTGTAGGTCAATTTAGAGATAATTGATATCTTAGTAATATAGATTTTTCCAATCGAAGGTCATGTAATATTTCTCAATTTATTTAGATATATTTTGACTTCAGGAACTTTTTCTACTTTTTAATTTTACTTTAAGTTCCAGGATACATTTGCAGAATGTGCAGGTTTGTTATGTAGGTATACAAGTGCCATGGTGGTTTGCTGCACATATCAACCCGTCATCTAGGTTTAAGCTCCACATGCATTAGGTATTTGTCCTAATGCTCTCCCTCCCCTTACCCCCAAAACCCCAACAGGCTCTGTGTGTGTTGTTCTCCTCCCTGCGTCCATGTGTCCCCATTGTTCAAATCCCACTTATAAGTGAGAAAATGTTGTATGTGATTTTCTGTTCCTGTGTTAGTTTGCTGAGAATGATGGCTTCCAGCTTCATCCATGTCTCTGCAAAGGACATGATTTCATTCTTTTTTATGGCTGTATACTATTCCATAGTGTATATGTGCCACATTTTCTTTATCTAGTCTATCCTTGAGGGCATTTGGGTTAGTTCCAAGTCTTCGCTATTGCAAATAATGCTGCAACAAACATACTTGTGCATGTTTCTTTACAGTAGAATGATTTATAATTCTTTGGGTATATACTCAGCAATGGAATTGCTAGTTCAAATGGTGTTTCTGGTTCTACATACTTGAGGAATCACCACACTGTCTTCCACAATGTTTGAACTAATTTACACTCCCACCAACAGTGTAAAGCATTCCTATTTCTCCATAGCCTTCTATTCTTAAGTGTTCAGGTTCCTTATATATTATTTGAAATTTCTTTCTAAGTATTTTGTGTTTTTATTACTGTAAATGATATTGCTTTTATAGCAAAGGCATTTTTCTTTATGGATATAGAAATGCAATTAATTATTGCATACTGACCAGTACCTTGCAAATATATTTACTTATTCTTATATATTTTTTAAAAAATATTAATTCTGTGATTTGGTTACAAGTTATCTTTTAATTAGTTTTACTTCCTGCCAAGATTTGTAGTTTTTTCATTGTTTTCTTGCCTAGTCTACTGCCCAGGGATTCCAGGAAAATTATGAATAGAGGTGGTGAGAACAGATATCCTTGTCCTTTTCCTGATTTCAGGAAGAAAATATGCAAATTTTCACTTTCAAATACAAGGTTAAATGACGATTTTTAAAAAGAGATTCTTGATAAGATTGGGGGGTTTTTTTTTTTTTTTTTTTAGATGTAGTTTTGCTCTTGTTGCTCAATCTAGAGTGCAGTGGTGCCATCTTGGCTCACTGCAATCTTAGCCTCTTAGGTTCAAGGGATCTGAGTGGCTGGGATTACAGACACACACCACCACACCCAGCTAATTTTTTGTATTCTTAATAGAAATGGGGTTTCACCACATTAGCCAGGCTGGTCTCAAACTCCTGACCTTAGGTGATATGCCTACCTTGCCCCAGTTTGCTTAAATGTTTTCTTATTAATTGATGTTGAATTTTGTCAGATTTTGGAGGCATCTATCTTTATATGATCATATAGTTTTTATATTTTATTTTATAAATGTGATTACTTTCATTGTTTGATTTCCATTCTTGGGATAAATCCAGCTTCATCATGATATATTCTGTGTTATAGATTGTTAGATTCATTTTTTTCATGTTTTCTTTTGGATTTCTGTGTCTATATGAGTGACATTGTTATTGTTTTCTGGTAATATATTTTCCTGCATTTGTTATACAGATAATTATATTTTTAAAAATTAATTGGGAAATGCTGTCTGTTTATTTTATGACAAAGTTTATAGAAGTTTGATGTTACTTTTTCTTAAATCTTTGATAAAATTTATGGGCAGTGTCATCTTGGCCAACTTTTCTTTGCAGGAAGATTTTTAAAATATGTATATATTTTAATACTGGTATGTTTGATTACTACTATTCTTGTGTCAGTTTTGTTGGGTTTTGTTTTTCAAGGAAACTAGAGTGATTTAATTTGTATCTTTATTTTTCAATGTTATTGGTTAAATCAATTATAAAAAAACACTTGTGCATCTGACAATTTTGATATATTTTTATTATCTATTTTGAATGTGATTCCTTTTGTTTAGATATTTTAACCTAGAAGATTTAGTCATCTTACTCTTATTTAGACTTGTTTATGTTCTAGAATATTATGTATCTCAGATAATATTTAATGTGTATTTGAAAAGATTATCTATTCAGTGATTGTTGATTGTAGTGTATTATTAATATTAGATTAAGTTTGATAATAGCCTCATTCACATATTCTAAATTCTTACCTATTTTAGTCTTCCTGTTTTACTTTCTTTTAGTGGAATGGTATAGGCTCTAACTGTAATTGTTGATTGATTCCTTTTTATTCTGTCAGGATTTCTTTTGAGTTCTTCAGGTATTTTGAAGCACTGTTAGTGGCATACACATATAGGACTTTTTGTCTTTCTTGTGAAATGATTCTTATTATTTTTAAATGACCCACTTTATTTATAATAATGTTGTAATAAACTTAGGTCCTGATACTAATGGAGACTTCCCAGCCATCGTATGACTAGTGTTTGCATGATGTGTTATTTCCATGCTTATTTTTTAAAACCTGTTTCCATTCTTTTCTGGTTTGCATCATTTCTTATGTACTATCACCATTGTTCTTATTTGTTCTTTTGTGCATTAAGTGACTTTTTTTTCTAGCTGCTGTCAGCATTTTTATTGATTTTTAGAAATATTGTTACGATATACCTCATTATACTTTATTTATATTTAGAGCTTATTGAGTTTTTAAATTATAGGTTTTTATTGCTTCATAAATGTGGAAGTTTTCCACTATATACTTCTTCATTTATTTTGTGTCCCCTCTTTTGGAACTCTAATTCCACGTATTTGGACTGGCTGATGTTTTTTCACAGTGAATGACTGATGCTTTGCTGATTTATATTTTTCTCTCCTTGTTTCAGTTTGGATAATTTTAATGTTCTAAAGTTTACTTTTTTTTTTTTTCTCTTAAGCACAGCCAGTGAGCATTTAATTTAGATATTGTACTTACAGCTTTAAGGTTCCATTTTATTTTTTTTCATATAGTTTCTATTTCTCTTTATCCTAATTTATATGTTCCTTCAAATCCTTGAATATGTGTGCTAATTCCATTTTATTTTTCATTTATATATATTTCTATGGACATGTTTTCTCTTGCTTGTATTTTCAGTAGTCTACTCTTTTTGCTATATGTTGGTCATCATGATTATCATATTGTTGAGTTTCTAGATGTTGGTATTTTCCTTTAAAGCAGGTTGTACTTCTTTGTGGCAACAATTGAAATATTTGAGGCTTAAGATGATCTGCTTAAGCCCTGTTTTAAATTATTCTAGGGTAGACTTTGTGGAGCCAGTAGTCTAGAAGTAGCTTAGATCTACTTCAAAGTTCTGACCTTTTAGGGATCTCTACTGAATATTCCAGCTACTCAACAAATCACTCTACTCTGCCTCCAGGGAACTTGGAAATATCTCAGCAATCTGAGTTCTTGTAGTGTTTGAGTTTACCACTCTCCACTAGTTGTTCTTTCCTTCTCTAAGATTAGGTAAGCATTCAACTACAGATTCAGTGGGACACTTATGCTGATTTCTGGAGCTCCTTCTATCCCCAGTATAGCCTCCTCTCCTATAATATGCTGACATAAACTTTATCCATCTTAACTGCTGAAAACGTGCCTATTTATCTTCATAGCACATGGGAACCACTGTGCTCTGTTCCCCCTCAGTATTGTGTCTACTAAATGTCTCCAGGAAGAAAGTCAGGGTGATTTATTTTTCCCCCTTATCTCAGGAATTAATATTCTGTACTTCCTGTTTCCCAGATATGACAGTTTTCAAAATATATATATTTAGTTGTTTAGCTGACAAGGGGTCATCTGGAGTCAATTATACCATCATGGCCAGCAATGGAAAGGTCATTATTATTATTATTATTTTTTGTAGTAATGTATTAGTAATTGGGCACCTTTACAAAGCTCTTTCCTTTTCATCTGGAAGACAATTCCATTATCATTTTGTTTGACTCTTTCAGATCTTAGTTTAAATGTCATTTTCTTTTCATGAAGCTCGCTGGAACATGCATGTCCAGAAGTCTTCTTTATATGTTGTCAGTATTCTGTGCTTTCTCCATAAGTGCACTTACTGTACTAGGCTATATTTATTTGCCCATTGCCTTGTTTATATGCATAACTGAATTATGCACAAAATAAATATATAGAAAAGTATAATATAATAGAAAAATATGAAATTTTGAGTACCAAACATGTGCGTATTTAAATTAAAGTTTGGAGGAGAAAGAACTTCATTTTAAGTAGTGAAAGAAAACTTGACTTTTATAGGACATGGCTTAATGTGAGCCTTTTGGAATAGGAAGGAACCACATTATAGTCATGGGTTGGGGGACCATGTGAACAATGGAATCGAAATTTGCAATTTTGTAAACATAGAAGTGAATGTTTGAATATAACTTGGGTCAATATATGAAGAATATTGAATGATGGAATGATGATAGAAAATTACATTCAGTCAATTAAGGGATTTTGCAGCAAGAGATTGATAAGTTTAGATCATTCTGAAAGTATTTTAAAGGAAGAAGAGGCAGACTTAATTGGGCAGCTTTTAAAGTAGCTAGGTCAAAATACGATAACCAAATACAGTGTGGGAGAGAGAGAAAGGACATGTTCAAAGTGTATTCTTAATTTTTATTTTTCTTGGTTAAATATATGGTTAAGTTTATAAATGAGATGGAGAATATGTGATAATTAAAAAGAAAAGGTTTAGGGAAAAGGTCATATCAATTTTAGCATGTAAATTTGGAGATGTCTGCTGCACATTCGTGTATATTGTCTGTTTGGCACTTAAATTATGGGTTTCCAGGATGCGTAGGGGATAGAATAATAAGTTAGATGACATCATAAAGAAACAATCAGCCAAATCCACATGCAAGATTACATAGATAAAATGACTTATTTTATCTAGCATATCAATTACATAGGAAAGAAATACTGTTATTGAATAAAAACTTTTATGAGCTTTGGTACACAATGCAGTGTGTGAATATTCTTTAATCATAATATGCACAATCCAACTACAAATATATTTTGGAGGCATTTAAGGAAATAGAATATGGATAGCATAGCATATGACATTTAAGAAGGATTTTAACTTAATTGGTTGTGAGGATTTCATAGTGGTTTCTTTAGAAAAGAGTTTTGTATTAGTTAAAGATGCATAATGAACTTATAGATAAAATGTTATGGTATCTCATATTTGCTTTAAAATACTGTAGCAAAGAACAATAAAGGAAAGACGCAAAACAAAATAACAACATTGTGATGATTATTCAAAGATGAGTGTGATAGATACATAGAAATGCTTTGTGCTACACTTTTCTTCCTGTGTGTATGTTTGACATTTCTGTGACATTAAAAATGGAATATGCCCAGAAAACTCTCTGATACATGTATTGATATAAGCTAAATATATGTGTGTGTATCATTATGTGTATGTGTAGGATACTTTGAGTTACCATTTGCATTAAATGTCATTAGAATAGGATATAGAATTAGAAGGTCAAAAACAGACATCTTGGAGCCAGCAATAATCAAGATAGTTGGGAAAATGTTAGACGCAGAAGAAGCCATACCAACATCTGGAAAAGTAGTAGTGGCAGGGGTGGGCTTTTACTATGGTAATGAAAACTAAAATTATGAAGAAAGGGATGATGCAAGATGCAGCTTTGTTTTGGTAAAATACAAAAAGTGGCAACTCTTTCATTTTGGGGAGCAAAAAATCGGGATAAGTTCAATATTGCAACCAAGATTTTGTACTTGGCTGACAGGAAGGATAAATGGCAATGCCATCAACCTAAATAAAAGAGAAAGAAGTGTAGCTTTGGGAGGAACTGTGATGAATATTGGTCTCATTGTAAGATACTATCCAAAATAAAAGGCACTTCAGAAAAATGTTAGTTGTGTGAGCCCTCACAAAGGTCAGTGGTGGCACCCCATTATCTCTTTGTACACTCTTAAATTTTGAGGCTGCATACTTCCACTATTGAAATGTTTTGGTTTCAACATGTTTTAAAAATGTATTCATGTAAATGTTCTCATTTTAATAGCAGCTCATTACAATGTTAAAATTATTTATATGTGTGTCAAAGTCTTGTATGTATTCCATTCTTTCTTTTGCCTTTTATTTAAACTTAATACATGACACTCTGGTTTTCTGTTAGTTACTTATGATTAATCATTACATCACTATGACTAGCTTAGTGCAGTTTACTCTTTTTTATGTAAAATTTTCAACTCTTGGTTAAATAAATGACATTAATATTATAAAATAATCTTGGAGTTAACATTGGCTTTAATATATGAGCTCTTTTTTCAAAATAATATCTTTAAATTGATAAGAATTTAATAGAAACTGTGTTATAAGCAGCATATTCATATTGGTTTCAGATAATTTAAACACATGTTATGTAATTGCAGCACAATTTGATTTTATTATATTTTTACAAATTAAATGAAATACTGATTATACAACCATGGGAGCATGTTTTTCATAATAAGATTTTTCAAAATACCTTCATTGCCTGTGAAGATGCATAAAATAGTAAATACTTTGGGGACAAAAAAAAATAGTCTAAAACCAGTTAGTAATTAATTTAATCTAGCATGTGGAGCCACTATCAGAGCTCTTCATTTTCATCTGTATGGAAGGTTCGTCTTACTTTAGTTAAGTCTTCACTGGTGAATTTGTAGTAGTCAGTACTCTCCGCTTCATGCCCTTAGCTCAGTATATGGAAAAGATTCAGAGATAATCCCAATCCATATTCAATCTCCACCAGTTCTCTGAGGCACTCATATAGAAGAATGTCAAAATAAAAGATGTAGCATGCTTGTTGTATAGTACTTCTGTCTCATTATAATGAATGAATCATTTTTTCTTCTGTTTAGCAACAGAAATAAGGTAAATTCTGCATTATTCATGTTTGAATTCCAAAGTAATAAATTTATTTTGGACACATTCAGACACTGTTGATTATACAGTAATATATTCAAGAAGAACAACAATATTTTCCATCAAATCATTCATAATAAATGTTTGCCTTACATATTTAGCTGGCTATGCAGAGTATATAGGACAATACAAATGCAGTATACTTAGTCAAAAAAAAGAATTGCTTGATAAGCCTGTGAAAGTTATGTTTGTTTTTTGTTTGTTTGTATATATAGAAAATCAAAATTTTAACTATGAAAATCAAGTGTAAATAGATGGATGGTAGGGATAGATAGGTAGATAGATGATAGATAGAGAGATAGATAGGTACTGTTAGAGGTAGCTTTAGTTATATACACCATATTCCTATAATGGTATTCTTTAGTGATGTTTTCTAGAAACAACAGAGAAAATGAGAGCAACTGAACTTCATAAAGAAATTTCTTCCAGAAACCAGAATCATAATTGTATACAGAGCTATGAACATAAACATAAACATAAAATTACAATTACATATGTAATGTATCTCCCAACAAAGACAATGTAGAAAATATGATCCAGGCTTGACTATAAAGATGGCATGTGCTCTAATAAAGTCTTAATATATTCTTATTCATTAAGTTTCACCTCTGCTTTCTCCCACACTGAACTAATAGCTCTTCTTTGTACAAAATCCTAATTATTATTGGTAAAAATTTCCAAGTTTCTGTACCCACAGGTTTTCAATTCATTGCAGAACAGCAGCTGTATTCCTACAGACTTTTTTTTTCACTTTTTTCTAATACTGTCGGTAAGATGCCTACCACGTGTCCCTTATCCCCAAGTGTGACTTCACTATTCATCTGTGTGACTTCACTATTGACTCATGGCTGTATCTTTCACTCAACTGATATGTTACTTATTGTTGGATTAATAGAGAGAATTGTATCTTTCTCTGAATTTTGGCAGAAGAGCAATTCACTACTTGAACCCAAGCTAAAATAAACTTCCAGATTGGGTGTACAAATGAACACTTTGTTATGTTCTATGAATACCTTTGAACGTATTTCCTTGGCTGCTGCACATGGGGTTACAGTCTTAACTATATTTGGCACACAATATTATAGATTACAGTAGTTCTATGCTTTAATGAAAATTCTGCTTTTCTACTTTTACAGATTATTTTGGAAGCAGATTAGTTGGTAGTTTTGAAGATCTCATTGTAGGGTTATGATCAAAAAGCAATTACATATATAAGACTTTAGAAAGTAATCATATATCATCATCTTTGTACATTGTCAAATAAATAAAGGGAAGGAATTAATTTAATTACACTCTATAATGTGTTCACTCCTATAGAATCTCCAGAATGAGATTTTCCTTTATATGCATTCATCCGTACATTAAAAAAATCATAAATTATGCAAAGAGCAGCTGCCTATACTTGCAGGTGCAAGATAGAAATATTTACTACACAGTTTCTACTTGAACCAGGATGGGTGAAGTTTAGAAGGACCCACTCTAGGCAAAATTATTAAGTCTTTAAAAAATTTTGTTGTTGTTATTGTTCTGGTTTTATTTCTAGCCCAATCAAACATCCTTTTTGGAAAGTTATTTCTCCAGTTTCAGAAATGTAGACCCTAAATATGCTTCTTGTTCTTCCTAATATAAAATATGCTTGTATTTAATATCAGGGAGCCATTTAGGTGAAAGGTTCTGGACTCTGAAGTCAGCCGGGGCTTGAAACTCACTTCTGAAACTGATTAGCTATGTAATCTTTGGAAATTTAAATGTTTTTCCGTATGCTTGCTTATTCTGAAATAGTTATTAAACTGTAGAAGGTGTATTTATCAAATACTGGCAAAACAACCTTCCTGACTTAAGAATTAAATAAAATAATTAATTTAAAATAAATAACAGACTCTGGAATATAGAGTGTACTGAATGTAATTTAGATGTTCTTCTTTTATGTTAATCTGATTAGTTACATATTAAAATAACACATTCACACTGTTTTACTTGAATACAGCTAAATGTGTGTACATATGGACCACACATAAAAATATGGCCCCATAGATTATAATGGGTCTGAAATATTTATATCACTTAGTGACAAAGTAGCCATTTTAACACCTTAGCACATTGCATTACTCACCTGTTTATGGTGATGCTGATGTAAACAAACCTACTGGGCTGCCATTCATTTAAAAATATAGCACATGTGTTTACACACAGTACGTACACTTTGATGATGATAAATGATTCTACTCCTGGCTTATCTAGTTATTACACTATACTTTTTACAGTAATTTAAGAGTGTATTCCTTCTACTTATAAAGGAGAAAACGTAATTTTAGAAGAACCTCAGACAAATTCTTCAGGAGGTATTCCCAAAGAAGGCATTGTTATCATAGGAGAGGAAAGCTCCATGCATGTTGTTAGCTCTGAATACCCTTCAGTGGATGAGATGTGGAGGTGGAAGACAATGATATTGTTGATACTGACTCTGAGCAGGCCTATGCTAATGGCTAATATGTGTATGTGTCTTAGTTTTTAACAAAAAAAAGCTTAAAAAATATAAAAAGTAAAATAAAACAATTGTAAGTAGATAAAATGTATAAGGAGATAGAGAAAAAATATATCTGTGTAGATGTACAGTGTGTTTGTGTTTTAAGCTATTACAAAAATAGTCAAAAATTTGAAAAAATGAAAAAGGCAGCATAGTAATCAATTACAGTAAACTATGATTGAATAAATAATATAGTGTTTTGGTGCCCTCTCCTAATGAAATCAAGATACTTTATTTTCCTGGCATATTGATGTGTTAACCTGCCCAGAAGCTTCACTAAGCTAGAGGTCCACAGTCTTTACTAGAGTTTTATTACATCAGTATGGGTGATTAAGTTATTGGCCACAGTCCTGAACTCAGTCTTCAGCTTGCTTTCTTCTGTGGAGGTTTAGCTGGTTCAAAGTTCTAGTTTTCTAATCATGTCATTGGTCCTTCTTACATGACCAGGCCCCATCCTGAAGCCAGGGGCCCACCATGGATCAGTTCATTTGAATAAAATATAAGATGTGACCCAAGGAGCTCATGAATAACACAGGCACTCTTGTTATTTGGGAAATTCAAGGATTTAGAGTCTCCATCCCAGGAATCAGGGACAATGGACAAATTATTTATTTGTGTTACATTGGAATTCAAATTCATGTCTATGAGGATAAGAAGTAGGTTGTTGGGTACAGTTTTGATAATTTTGGAATAATTTATTTCACAACATATAACAGTATGTAAAATAGTTAAAAATATTTTATTTCACATTTGTTTCTTATTCACTCTGCATTATAACTCTCAAAAATGATGAGGATTTTGACAGAAGGGATTCTCTAACTAGCATCTTGTCTCACTGAATCATTTGATAATATATTTAGAGATACTTCTTACTTATTCCCATATTTAGATTCACCTTATAGTACTTTAAGAAAATTTGATTTTGCCACATCCAGTTACAGAAAGAAATTCAAGGAAGGATTTACTTCACACAAATATTTATCTGTAACACACATGAAGTATAATTAAATTTTCACAAAATAAATTCTAAGATATGATTTCAAAACCACTTTATAGAATGAATGACAACTCTACCTGCAAGTTAAGAAAAATATTTTCCTATTAAATGCAAAAATAAAATGGGTCATGAGTTTGAAAAATATACATAAAACATAAAGATGGATGTTTGCTGATTCACCAGGTTGTAAATTTTCATGAGCAGTTGTGCTTAAAACTTTGTTTAAATACCAGTTTAGCAAATTACTAGCATAAAATATCACAATTTACATATGACTGTGGGCTGTTAAGAGAATGGAGTATATATAGATCAGCAGAAATTCTGTATGAAAAAGAAAGGTCCTCTCAAGTTCGTCCACTTGGTCTCCACACATTTAGTGAAAAAGTCCAAAGTATGCATTACTATATTCCAGTCTTACGTTTGACATATGTACTTAAATGACTGCAGCCATGGAAAAGAGAGGAAAATTCTTGATCATTATCAAAAATGATTGGCATGTATCATGGGTTAGACAAAACCCTGTAAAAAAAAAAACAAACAAAACAAAAAAAACACCTGTCTGATTACCCAAAACCTTGGAAGCAATTAATCATTATTTCTAAAAGTTGCCAGCATCAGCACTGATCCGAAATATATCTGTTATTGGTGAAGAAACCAGATTGATGTTTAATCTGTCAAAAAATATCTTGAGTAGTAGTTTAAGTTTGCCACTTAGAAGAAATTTGGCAGTTCCTGTGAGGAGATTAAACTGCTTTTATGAATAGATAAAAAAAGGGAAGTCCCGATTGCTTACTCAGTCCTTGTGCTTAAAATAATGAAGAGACCAATTAGCATATTCTTTCATCCCTTTTTCTAAATAGTAATGTCGAAGCAAAAAGAGATGTTCATATAATCATGTATTTCTATCCTTGGTGTACACCATTGAATTAATGATGTCGGGAATACACACTAAGGAAATAAGTTCAGCAATTCCACTGAAGAAGCTTACGGTTCAGTAAAAATAAAGATAAATGCTTTGCATTCAGTGTTGACAGCCAAAATAGAGGTCAGTGATTACCTGTAGAAGAGAGCAGGATTGAAGTACTTCAAAGGCAGTTTACTGAAAGAGGGGAGGCTCTAGAGGGATGTGGGAAGGTAGGAGAGAGATGAAAAGCTCCGGTGTTGTCTAGAGTGCAGCTAGTCTGTGTGGCCTCCTTCTCTGCTATGCTGAATATTTTTTAATTAATCAGCACTATTCTCTCTTGTTAACCATTTTGTTTGCTTTATTTTTCTTTGTTAAGGATATTATTTGTTGTTAGATTGAAAACATTGAATTGGCACACTCTTTTTCTTTGCTATGCTTGCATCCCTTGATATAACATACATGAATTAAGCATTAATGCATCTAGGTCTTTTAAGAGTAGTTTTCTTTACGGTTACCAACATTACACGATAATAATAGTTTCTTGTTTGTTTGTATGTTTGTTTCTATTTGTTTACTGAGTGTCAGGAACTGTTCTCAGAATTTACATGTGTTATCTATGTAGTCATTACAAAAACCATAAGGAGCAATCACTATCATCATATTTTTCAGATAAACAAATTGAAGTGAGAAAAATTTAAGTAAATATAAAAGTTTCACATTTAGTAAGGTGGGACTGAAATACAATCCTATTTTTCTTCTCCCAGAGTCTTGTGTTCTAGCTAATAATTAGTACAGTGGGACCAGTTTGGGTTCTGACGGCCCCAGTTATCTCCTGGCACAGTCTGTCTACATTAGACTAATGCAGTGAATGAAAACTAATAATGATTCCTGGAATCACTGCAGGTGGACTTGGAAGTCTCAACCAACACCCCAGGACCCAGAAAAAAAATCAAATAATTAGCAAGACTGGACAGCTGCCACCAGGTGGCACTAAATTCAATTAAAACTAGATGGCTGCAGTAGCATCCCCGATCATCCTTAGCTGGGCATGCTCAACCTTATTTTTACAGTTCTGTAATATACAGAATTGAAATATTTACACTCCTATTGTCTTGTTATGACAGAGTTTTCTGCAGTTTGATTTGGAGTTTAAAAAAATCCTGAAAATAGTATATTATAATTTTCATGGATGATTACAAGTACCTTTTGGAAAAACTATAGAAGTTTGACCTTTTGAAACAGAATGTTAGATTTGCAAAAAAATTGAAAAGCCATTAATTTTAAACATAAGGAATGACTGAATTACCTTTGCATTATATTTGCAAAGGATAATTGATACTGCCTTACCTTTCTAGTGAGTAACATAACCCCCAGAGACTAACCTAGATACCTTTGGTCAGATGACAGAAAACAGCTATCAAATAGAGCCAAAATCTGTGTTTTCACAACTATTTTATTTTTCTACATAGTTCTAATTTTGGAAATATCATAAAATGAAATGTGGCAATTACAAATTAACTTTTCTTCAGATATTTTTTAAAACTACTATGATTTACTTATTGAAGAAATATTAATTGAGTGATTATCCTATGCCTGGTGTTAGGGAACGAATAGTGGATCAGAGATAAAAATGTTACCACTGTAGGGTTTACTCTCATGTGAAGAAAAGAGTTAACAGATAAATAAATATAGTGACTATCGATAGTGTTAGTGTGATACATGCAACATGTAAAGGATTAAGATAACTATAACTACCAAAAATTATTGAATTAGTATCATATACCAGGCACTATCTTAAATACCCTTCATGCACCATTGTATTTAATTCTCATAATAGCCCTGTTAGTTAGAGTTTTGTTTTGGTCCACAACAATCCTTGATTTTGGTAATTCACTAGAAAACTAAGAGGACTCAGAGAGCTTTTGTATTTATGGATCCTGTTCATTCAGCAAAAATTTACAGATCAAAAGGGCAAAGGGAAATGGCAGATGGGACAAATAGAAGCCAGGCATACATTTCTGAGTGTATCCTACCAGTCTAATGACACTGGGACACACTTAATTTTACCCCAAATGATGTGTGACAGCACATGCAAAGTGCTGTTCACTAGAGTAGTTCCTCTGAGTTTTGGTGTCCCTAGTTTTATTGGAGTCCCTTATGTAAGGATTCAGCATCCTCTAGACTGATTCAGCTACTCACTCCAGCCTCTTTCCGGAGCAAAAACAGATATTCACCTTAAATCACATGGTGTATCCAACTGGTACTCTGGCCAAAGGCCTCAGGCACACAAGTACTGGTGGTCAACATAGATACAGTGTGGTCAAGGCCTCAAGCAAACATAATCACTCTTATCAGGGAGAATATTTTAAGAAGTAGGTTGTCTCCGAAAGGCCACCAATTCTTTTTTTGGAATGTGCAGAGTTGGGTAACCAGGGCCTGCTTATTCGACCTATCTGGCCAATGGCATACAGTCTCTTACAGTAAAACAATTATATTTTCCTGAATATTTATATTTATTTTAACATTTATATTTTAATCATTTTTATTCCATCATAGAACAAATCAGTAAAAATTACAGATGTATTAGCCATGCCTTCCCAAATGAATTGGCTGGGCATGTATATAAGATGTTATTATAGACATAAGTCATTACAATTTATTATTTCTGGGTTATAAGTCAGTTGGGGTCAAGAGCAAGTCTTTCTGCCTTGGTTACAGGCTTGTGCTACGATTGATAGAATTGAGTTTGAGTATGCTATGAGACCTCTCACAAACTGTCCTGTCTAGTGTTGAGGCCATTCTCTAAGGGAATTTGGACCCACTCTGTGACGCCTATTGCTTTATTCCCTGAGAAGCCCACTGTCTTTTTCAGGGCTGCTTAATAGATTTCCAGGTACCCAATACATAATTCTACCAAAAACACTTTAGCATTTAGGACATACAGCTTACTGTTCTGTACATTATAACCTGGAGCTCCGTTAAGCATTTGGTCATCAACACTTACACGATGATAAATTTCCCAGAAGTTGTAAACCATCATATTGTCTGATGGGCCAGTAGGGAGTAGTTTCTTCAAATCACTTTTCAAATGATATCATTTGTAATAGATAAAATCAGAAGAATAAGAGTCAGGAGATTCTTGCTAGAATTGCTACAATTCCACTCAGTCATTAAAAGTTATTTTCTTTTAATATTACACATTGCTAGAATCCCACTCAGTCATTAAAAGTTATTGCAGAGCTTCGTCACATTGTGTGACCACGTTGTCATGCAGAATGACCCCTCTAAGTTTACCAGATTCATATCTGAATTTGCTAGGTTCAAATAAAACTACCCTCTTCCTGCTACATGCATTTCCAACCAGTAATTTATCCTTCAGTATATTGCATCTGTTTCTTAAAAGTTTGTTTGGTGAAATAGAATCTTTCTAATCAGTTACAAAATTCAGATTTAAACTCCAGTTCATCAAATTGTATTGATAACCTGTATACAAATATTTAAATCTTTTACCATAACCTGCTAACTACCCTTGTCTAAGTATTACTTTAACTCCAAATGATACTATTAGGTTTGTTGTTTCATGTCTTTTCTCTTTCTTTTATGTGATTAACCTTTATAAATGGCTTTCTATATTTTTTGATTGGGTTTTGAGGGTAAGCTGTGAGTTATTAGTGGATGAGTGAATGGGAGTTAAAGTGAACATTCTTACGTAGTTCACAGAGAGGACTGCCAATTTTATCCCTTTCTTTTTTTTCTCTTTATCTTTTCCTTTTACTCTCCCCTTGAAATCTATTGTGCTTTATAATCAGATCTTTAAATTTTTCAGCCATGATTAACTGTAGATTTTGAAGAAAAAAAATAATCCAATACATGTGTTTACTTCCACATAATGATTTAGTCTTTGGTTTTAGTTTGATTAGCATAAAAGAGATATTATATTTATAATGTATTTTTTTAATTGTATAAGCTTGAACTTTAGGAAACAGAAAAAGAAGAGCACATTAAAGTAAACATAATAAAACAAATAAGTCAATGACATTGAAAACAGGAAATTGAGAGAGAAAAATCCATGTTTAATATGATTAGATAACATTAATAAGATTGGCAAGCTTCATTCCATCCAGTGTTCCTCAGAAAATTGAGAAAAGAAACAGATAATTGATATCAGAAATGATAGTGGGGATATCACTACAGGTCTTCTGAACATTAAAATCATAAAGGAATACTATAAAAATTATCTGCTTATGAATTTGAAAATCTCCGCAAAATACACCAATTCCTTGAATGACACAATCTTTCAGAACTCATAAAAGAAGAAATAGATTATCTGAATAGGCCCTTATTAAATAAATTGAATCCATATGTAATCAAAAATATAGAGTATGAATCCCATATGAGTTCATGGGTGAATTATACCAAACATTTAAGGAAGTAATTACACTAATTCTCCATAATCTCTTTCAAAGGACAGAAGCAGAGGGAATACATCCTAACTAATTATATGTGGTCAGCATTACCCTAATACCAAACTAGATGAAGATACTATAAGAAAAAAACACTACAGTACAATATAGTTCATAAACATAGATGCTGAAATCCTCAAAAAATTTAGCAAATATAATTCAACAATATATAAAAAATATTTTTACTTCATAACCAAGTAGGACTTATTCCAGATCAGTAAGGTTGGTTCAATATTTGAAAAGCAATAAATATATTTCTTCATATCAGCAGGCTAAAGAAGGGAAAACACAGGATTCTATCAATAGATACAGAAAAAATATCTAATAAAATCCGACACCCATATATGATAATAATTCTCAGCAAACAAGCAATAGAGGGTAACTTCATCAATTTGATAAAGAATATCTACCAAAACCTACAGCTAATACCATACTTGGTGTCAAATAAGAGGCTTCCCCATTAAGGTTGAGGAATAAGTTAAGGATACCCCTTCTCATTAGTGCTTTTCGTCACTGTACTGGAAGTCTTTGCTATGCAATAAAAAATAGAAGAAACAAAAAGTAGTAATAAACAAAACTTTCTTCACCGAATACAGAGCTGTTTATGTAAAAATCCAAAGAATCAGCAACAGAAACAAAGCTTTCTAGAACTAATAAGCAATCATAGTAATGTTGAAGAGTATAAGGTTAATGTGTGCCAATTACTTTCTTATATGCTAGCAATAACTAAATAAAATTTGAAACGGAAACACATTACCATATTAACACCTTACAAAATGAAATCCTGGAGTATAAATCTATAAAAAATCTAAGAGTTATATGAAGACAAACTATGATGAATGATATCAAAGAAGAACTAAATAAATTCAGATACATTCTTAGCTTATCCATGGGAAATATGAATATTTCAGGATGCCAGGTTTTTTCAGCTTGATCTGTAGATTTAACATAATCTCAAAATCTTAGCAAGTTATTTTGTAGGTATTGATAAATGGATTCTAAAGTTCATTTGGGGAGGCAAAGGACCCAGAGTGACCAACTTAGTCTTGGAGCAGAAGGACAAAGTTGGAAAACTGAGTTATTAGTCTTGAAGATTTACTATATATCTATAGTACAGACATTGTGGTTTTGATGAAAGGATACACTAATAGATCAATGAAACAGAATAGAGACCAATATCATTAGATATTGGTCTAATAGACTAATATCATTATAGTCAATTGACCTTGGACAAGAGAGCACAGGTAATATACTGAAACAAATACAGTTTTTGCAACAAATGATATTGGAACAATTAGATATCCATTTGCAAAAACGGAATCTACACAAAGACCCTTAAATCCTTCACAAAAATTAATTTAAAATGGATTGATCATAGTCCTACAGGTAAAATGCAATTCTATAAAACTCATAGAAGATAATATAGGAAAGGATCTTCATGACCTTATATATCATAATGACATTTTAGTTACACCAAAGGCACAACCTGTGAAAGAAATATACACGTGGACATTTGTAGTGGGTTTATTAATAATTACCCAAACATGGAAGCAACCAAGATGTCCTTTAGACTAATGGGTAAATTGTAGTACATCCAGATAACAGATTATTATTCAGCACCAAAAAGAAATGAGCTGTCAAATAATGAAAAGCCATGGAGGAAACTTAAGTGCATATTACCAAGCGAAAGAAGCCAATCTGAAAAGACTACCTACTATATGATTCCAAGTATATGAGACTCTGGAAAATGTGAAACTATGGAGACAGCAAAATGATCAGTGGTTTCCAGGGTTTGCAAGGGAAAGGATGAATAAGGGGAACACAGAGGCTATTTAGGGCAGTGGAATTACTCTGTTGGAGACTTCAGTGGTGGATAAACATGTCATTACATGTTTATCAAAATCCATGGGATATATATTATGAGCGAACCTTAATGTAAGCCGTAGACTTTGCATGATGTTGATGTATCAATGTAGGTTCATCAGTTGTAACAAATGCACCACTGTGGCATACGGTGTTCATAGAGGGGGAAGCCTGTGCTTAAGTTCGGACATGGGTATAGGGGAACTCGCTGTAGTTTCTGGTCAATTTTGCTGTGATCTTAAAACAGCTCTGAAAAAATAACATTTATTGATTGCTAAAACCAATCTTATGAGTTGTCAACTTCTGCTTTTCATTTGAAGGGTTTTAGAAGCACTTTTCAGCTTTAAATTTTGATACTGTAATAGATTACACAGTCAATTAGACAAGGGTGTGGTAATACATTTATAATATGATACTTTCAGCCACTGTTGTGATTAATTGCCATGCGTTAAACATTGGCTGAGAAATGACACTTGAAAATGATGATGGGATTATTACTATTTAAACAGGTTCTAAACTGGAGGGTGATAAGGACTTGTAACATGTTTTCTTAAGGAACTATTCCAAATTACAAATACCTGTACTTAATGTTCAATAAAAGATGAAGCTTATAAAATAGTCATGTGTGGTGGTGCATGCCTGTAATCCCAGCTACTCTGGAGACTGAGGCAGGAGTATCCCTTGAGCCCTGGAGTTGGAGGCTGTGGTGAGCTGAGATCATGCCATTGCACTCCAGCCTGGGGAACAAGAGTGAAACTCTATCTTAAAAAAAAAAGAAAAAAAAGCTAGTTAAAACTAAACTGCAGTGAATACTCACCTTTGCCAGGTGCTGTTAGTAAGAGAATTTGCATGAATAATATTGAATCCTTCATTTATCTCTATTTGGTAGGGTATATTTTGTCTTGTTCTGATACTGAAAAAACTGTGAGGTCCTCAGAGGTAAATAAATTGCTCTAAGTCACACAGAAAATGTTGAAGTCAGGTATCAAATAGTCTTGCCTCTGGAGTGTACCTTATAGCAATTTTCTCATACTGGTTCCACTTTGCTTGTTGTTTTTCTTAACAATCCTTGGCTGCCACTGACTGGAACAGGAAGGGCACTAAGTTTTGAAGAAAATATTTGATGCTATGATTTTTCGAGGTCAGTAGTCATCTGACAAGATTATTGGGCAAAGATAAAACAATAAAAAATATTTTGGAAATCTTTTCTGTAGCTAAAAGATATTGGAGTACAGTTGATTGAATTGAAACATAGGATATATTGTACTTTGTACTGGAGAATGCTAATGGGGGTAGAATTAAAGGTCAGCATTAAATCAGCATAATCATTTGTTTTCCCTTGGTAGGTGTACAGTAAATGGAAGGAATTATGCTAATTAGTATAGTACTATAGCTTGTACATTATTTATATTTCCAGATTGCAAGAACTTTAGTCCCTTATGCTTTAAAAAGCCTAATCACCATAAGCAAAATAAATAAATTTTGTCTTTTATTCCTAAATAATAAATAATATTTATTATTCCTTAATAAATCAGCATAGCACACATAGGTTGTGGCCTTTTCACATTTTGATTTTTTCTTTCTCACCAAATATAAATCATCTTTTTTGTTCTGTGTAGTGCCCTATTTATACTTTTTTTTTTTTTTTTTTAGCAAGCTTGTGTTTGTTTCCAGTTGTTTTCTGATAGAATAGTGACAAAATAATCAGTTTGATAAATTAAGAGGAAAAAATAACAGCTTTTCACAAAGTGGAGCCTCAGGCCAAAAATTTTTAAACAGTTTTTAGATGCAATATAATACCACCCTTATTTAAGAATATTATAATATTTGGTAATGTCTTACAAACCTTTCAACAATAATATGAACTTCCTTAGACATGAATTTCATTTTGACCTAACATCATTTGAATCATGAGATTTTGGTAAATGTCTGTTTTTTCTAAACATTTTATTCTAGTCATGTGCCATCTGTAAGTCTGAAAAGTTCTTCTGTAAAATGACACCTTAAAATAATTCTTTCTTAGCATATACTTTACATGTACATTGCATATTACACAGTTTTTGTCATATGTAACTGTATAATCACTCGATTGCCATTTATAAAGTTTGGCATAATTATACATGAGGAGCAAGTGCATTGGTTTAAAAGTATTTCGACATATAACTGGATAAAGTGTTTTCTCTCACTAAACGACACTATCAATTTTATCTAGAGCTGCAGGTGATTCATTAATACTTTAGCAGATAAATATATGACATTTAAAATATTTATTTAACTGAAAATTGGACATTTATAAACTGCATCAAACATGCTATTAGCTGAGATTTTTCTAAAAATTTACAGACGTTTGAAGTCTCTTCCCACATGCATCTCAACTTAAATTATTTTCCAAACGCATATTTTATGAAGAACTACTAAAGAAATAAATTAAAAAATAAAATATATTTGTTTATTTCACTTTTCCTGTTTGATCCTTTATTGCTTTAAAAATTTACCTTGTAATATTATTTATGAGATTCAATAACTGAGGATTTGACTAATGGTTATAGTGTGAAATGTATCTTCACTTCTTGCAAGGGAATTTGAGAATGCAGAGTACTGTAAATAATTAATGTAACATTATGCCTGAAGCATAAAGAATATTCAAATGTTGTAGAAGTGAATTATAAAAATTATGGGTTTTGTTATATTTAGTAACATACAAGAAAGTTTAGCTGCTGATATTAGAAAGATATCCCAGGGAACTATTTGAAGTCAGTTGCTAATTCCTTGGTATTCATTGGAAAGGAAGTGGACAATGTTCAATGGAATTAAATGTGACAAATAATGTTATGAAGAGTTAGATATATAGTATTATACTTCACAATAGTTGCATTTCAGAGTAATACAGACTTGCTTAGAGAAATATTAATAGACTTTTTTTTCATTCCATTTATAAGGTTGTCAATAGCAATAAGCCTTGTATTTGGTTAGAAGTGTACCACAGCAGTGAGGTCTGAAATAACGTATTTTCTGCACCTTCATTTAGTGAACATTGAAAAACACAGTAAAACACGACCATAGGCGTATTCTTAGGAAACATGCTAAATTGAGTTTATTTAATTGTTTCTTTAGATTTCCTTATGGTAAGGTAAGAACATATCTCTAAAGGATATGCCATAAAACCTCTTTTGAGAGAGGCATAGACAGTTGGATGTAAATACACTAACATCTGGGTATATTACATCCTGAATCATCCTACATCTTTGGAGTCATGACTAGCATGCTTACAGAAATAAAAATGCCAGTTACTCTTCAAACTGTCTGCCATATATGTCATTTTATCAATGAGACTTCAGATGAAAATCGAGCCTAGAGCGTAAAGATTATCTGCAGCATAATTAGCATATCCACAGGCTTCCAGGATTGCAAGACCTAGGATTGGCATACAGGTTTGGAAATTAGAGGCTCAAACAAAACCTTTAAAGATCTGGCTATCCATCCCTTTTCATGGAACATATTATGTGATAGGAGTGCTAGATTTAGCAAATAAAAACACAAGCCTAGTTAAACTTAAATTTCAGATAAGTGATGAATGCTTTCTTATTAATAGTATAAGTGTCTTTCATGCAATATTTGAAACATATTTCTAGGAAAAATATCAGTTTTTATTCAAAAATCAAATTGAACTGGATGTCCTGTATTTTCTCTAGCAAGCCTATAGTGTGTCATCTTGGAGACAGACAAGGCTCAGCATCATTTTTGCCACATGACCAGTGCTGTCTGAGGGATAATGAATTTCTGACAGACTATGTTTCTGGAAGGCAATAAGTATAAATTTCATTTTTGAAATTGAATTATTTCAGGAAATATTTGCTGAGTGTCTACTTGTTATGAGAAATCCTGTTAGGTGCTTGGCAGGGAACGAATAAGATCACTGCCTTTAGGGAGAAAACAAGTTTAGCTAGGAGACAGGAAATTTTTAAAAAATAAACACCAACAATATAATTATAATTTATAAAGAATAAATGTTATAAGAAAAGAGAGCTTAAATAGAAAGGCCAAGGAAGAGTTACCTGAGAGTGCATAATTTGAACTGAGGAGTGAAGATAAAGAATGATCTGAGATAGTCATGTCCAAAGCTAAGAAAAGAGCTAAGGAGTGGGAATCTACACATGATAATAGCCTAAATCAAGAAAGGACTTGACAGGGAGTGTAATGGAAAATTATTTCTAGAACTTAGTGAGCAGTCAAATTATATAGATCCTTCCAAGTCATAGCAATAAAATTAATTTTTTATTAAATTAGAAAGAAATAAGATGACTTAAAACAGAAAAATAATGTAATTTGATTTGTCTTTTTAGATGAGCCTGGTTAATAGAATAGATGGTAGAAGAGCAAGAATACAAACTGGGAAACAAGTCAAGATATAAATACAGAAATTCAGGCTCAGGGCTGGGGAAGGGCGGTGATGGTAAACTTGAAAAACCAGGGTGGTAACATTAAAGAAAACAAGAAGTGGATTCACTTAAGGTTTTCTTTGGAATTAGTGAGGAGGGCATGTAGAAACTGTTAAGGGTTTAGTTGTGGGGTCTGATAGAAAATGAGGATGAAGGCTGATTTCATATTTTAGCCAAGAGTAGCTAATGCATTTATTAGAGAAGGAAGCCATGGATAGGAGAGATTTGTGAAGGAAAATTCAATGTTAGTGATCGGTAGTGACAAGCGGATTTTTACCATGGTAGGTATCCACATTATTTCTGGATTGATTCCTAAAATGAGTAGTCCAATATTTGCATCTGATAGCCAAAACAACTAATTTTATGTGTTTAATTTTTTGTTTCTTTCCTTTTTCTCAGAAGACAAATTCTCTGCAGGAAATTTGGTTTAAAACAGAAATGTCTGTGTTAACTTTCTCTTTCAGAAACATCCAGTATGTATTCTAAGAAAGAGTATTAGATGTTCTTGGGTTACCAGGAGTACAGAAAACAACAACAACAAAAGACAGAAAGAAAGAAGAAAACAGCATTAGGGTAGCTGAGAAACCATTGTGACAAACTGAGTTCTTTCAATTAAGAGATAACACCTGTGAAATGTGTGAAGCACTAGGCTATTTGTATTACTGTGTTACCATCTCTGAATCACTTGACTGGAACTCTTAGATCAAATCGATCATACATTATAGGTCTGTATTGATAACACCAGTGCCTTTTGCAATTGATTGGACCAAAAGTATCAACAGAATACTTCAGAAAAAAACATAAATACCAAGAAATGAGAGTGTCATTCCAATTATCAATATAGAGTTGAAATATCCTCCTAATGGTGATAAATAGCGATAATTGAATTTCATTATTAACCATCTGTCTTTCACATATATTGCTAATTTGATGTTCTAATAAATTCTTGCCTAATATCAATCTAGTTTCTATGAAATATTAACTGTAGAGTTTTTCTATGAAAATGTAAATAAATACTTGACACATTTATTACCATGTAACATAGAATGTTGAAACATGAACAAAATGAGTAAAAATATTTTGAAGGAGAAATTAATAACATTTTAAGACAATTTTAAAGTTAGATTATTTTTAAATATTTCTTTTTAGAATTTTGCTTTCCATTAGGAATGTTCAAAGTTCTTTCCTAAATAAAAATATTATATATTTCATTTTACATGTTGAATACAATCATGAAATTAAGCTATACCAAAGTTTTGTTTAAATAAGCATTTATCTGTACTAGAGAATTGCTGTAGTAGTTACTTATGGCTTGGGATTATTGAACTGTTTGTTGACGGAATGGTTTAAAAAAAAGCAAAACAGAAAACAACAAAGCCTGGAAATTGGAATCTCCTTACAGACATATCTATTATAACCAAAAATTACACCTAAATATAAATGTCTAGCCTGTATTCAAAATCAGTGCCTATTTACTTAGAACACTTATAATTACTTTTTCAGATCAGCCATACTTAATTTATTCTGTAAAGGCAATTTCATCCACATTTTAAAAAGTAAGAAAGAAAGAAACAGAATATATTGTAGGAGCAACTGCGAAAGTTATCTCCCAGCAAACTTTTTTTTTTTTTTTCAAGAAACCTTTAGATACAGCAGAAACTTAAATGAAAATCATGTGCAGATCCTGTTTTTACTAATTTAGTGCTAGCAAATTATATCCTGCAAATAAATCAGTGTTAAACCCTGTTTGTTATTTTCCTTTGTAATCACTATAATTGTTTTATAAATATGTATTTGCTCAAAGATTTCACCCATCATATATCACCTGTCTCAAAATCCATATTTATTCATTATCTTTAAAAGTGCATTTACACTGTCTAGAAACATACTGTTACATGCTTCATTGATTTTTCATAAACAATTTTAGAAATATTTATTAATTAGCATTACCAAATGCACCTGAAATGCTCACCATTTCACATGAACAACAACAAATTTTAATTATAGTGTTGTTCTTATTTCATAGTCATCTATCAAAAATGTCACATATCTTGCACATATAAAGTCAATGAAGTGAAAGGAAGCCATGTATTACATTAATTTTTAATGAAATCCTTATTTTATAAAAAGTAATGCAATGTTAACATATATTCCTTTCCCTTTCCTTTTCTCAACCACTTTCTTTCTCTCTCTCCTCTTTTATCCCTCCCTCTCTCCCTCCTTTCCCTTCCCCTCTCCTCCCGTCCCCTGCCCTCCCCACTTTCCACCCTTTCTTCCTTCATTTCTACTTTCTGATAATGGACTGTATACTTTTCTCTCAATGAAATGAATTGTACTTCATCTTTCTTGTCATATTGACCATCAGTACTTTTGCCATGGGACAATATTAATGATAGGTAAGTTTATAAAATAAAAAATAGAATATTTTCCATCATAATCTCTATCATAAATTTTATAAAAACATTTTATATGTTTATATATTTGATTTTAGATAGAATAGGAATTAACATCTGTTTTAATGTCATTGCATTGAAATTAATAATTTAAGTTGAAAATCAGTCATTTTATCTGATTAAGCACAAGGGTATTTAGTTACATAATAAAAACAATTTATTGCTGTTTTTTCTTGTGGTGAAAAATGATTCACATTTTTTTTAAATCAAAGCAACTAGCCTGGATGAATTAATTTATCTATATTTTTATTTCTAATAGAACAATGATAAGGCTGAATTTGGTTAGTACTCTTGATTTTTCTTTTGCTAAAGTAGGAAAGAAAGAGAATTTGAGACAGAGAGAGAAATGACTGGTCCAGCTAGTGGTAAATATAGTCAATACTACGTTCTTTTAATTTTAATCTAAACATTCAGATTAAGTCAGTTTATGATTGGTTCATATTTTCTTCTACAATTTTAAATTTTTACATAAATGGTTCATTCAGCAAAGCAAAACCTTAATTTTTGGATGTTTTTCAGAGAAACAGACATTTTCTATGAAAATAATTTAATACAAGAAAATACTTTACATTAAGGTTACGCTATGAGCCAGACACCGGGATGGAAAGAGATGAATTAGGCATATTTACTAACCTCATACTCCAAGTTCTCCAAATCTGTATTTTTAATGCATGTTAGAATATATCATCTACCTTTACCTATATTAAATTATATAATTTGTTATTCTAGTCTATATTTTACAGAAGTTGAAATCATTTAAAATAAAAAATATTGTAATTACATTTTTAAAATAATATATTTTTAATATTTATATATTTTCTAAAAAATTATTAACTACTCTCATTACCTATGAAATGGTTCTCTTATGCCTGGGCTTCAGTTTTGAAGAGACTACACATTTTGGCAGTTCATCAGCATCAGATATTTGCAGAGAGAGTACAGGGTGGAATTTCCTCACAAAGTTGCTGTCTACCTTACAAGTCCTAGAATTGGTGAGGGTAGATTCGGGGATGAAAGCTCATAATATTTGAATATTGTTAGGCCAGAGGGGCTGACACACAAATTATAATAATTATCAGATCTTTCCAAGCTGCCTCCGAACTTTTATGCAATAGTTTCACAAAATTAAGGTTTGACATGAATTCTAATGAATACATTTTAATGAATTTAAGACTAGGAGCCTTTATATGTTAACAGATCTAAAATTTAAGATTCATTCTAATGAATGAATGAATTTAAGATTATGAACCATTATATTTTAAACAACATAATAATTACCAGCATTATCCTGATTTTTTATTCCCAGTTGCTACTTAGAAAAGTCTACTAACTACAGTTGTTGATTGGATTATTAAATTAATACTTTCTGATAGTCTACTTGATATGTTTCTTACACCATCTATTAGACAGCAGCACAAAATCGTATAAACCCAAAACAAACTGAATTTTTTGTCTAGATTTCTTTTTTTTCCTCTTCTCATATATTGCTTTGCCTTAAGAAATTTCTTGGCATGAAAACACTAATTAGAAATTCCAGTCAATTCTAAAGTGACATTCTCCCCACATGCTATTGGTGTTAACTATAATTAATCCTAACAGCTGTTGTCTTCTTTTATGTGTGACATTTGTCAAGAAGCCATCCTCATAGTTTCAGCTGATTATTTAGTATCTTAACTGTTTTATTCAAACTAGAAAACATATTTACTACCTTATAGAAGTAAACAATTCTGGTTAATATATGTGTCATTTTAATGGGTAATAGACAGTTGTTTTAAGGTCAGTTTTTGCAAGTGCAGATGTAGGACATCATGGATTGACTCCAGTATAAACTACAGTGTCAGCCATGTCCCTGGGATGCAGCACAATATATCCACAGAGGGAGTGCTCATCTGTTGTTTCAGTTTTCTATTGATGTGTAACAAAACAGAACTAAACTTCATAGCTTAACAGAAAAACAATTCATTATTTCTCATAATTCTGTTGGTTGATTGAAAATTCCCTTTCATTGTCAATAGAACACTGGACTGCCAGACAGTCCCAAATGGCCTTCCTGAAATGCCTGACTGTTGGTGCCACTGCCATCTGGGAGATCAGCTGGAGCTTTTGAGCAGGACTTTATTTGTCCTTCACATTGGCTTCTCCTCATCACTACTTGGCCTTCCTCACAGAGTGATGGCTAACATCCAACATAGGATGTTCCAATGGGTGATCAAAAGCTGTGTAACTCTTAAGACCCGGATCTCAAAGTTACACAGTGTTACAGTTTTCCGAAAAACGATTAAATAAAAAAATTGAATTTTATGGATACATAATAGTTGTACATTTGATGAGATACATGTGATAAATGTATATATAGATATTTTTCCATTTTTAATCAGATCTATTTGCTGTTGAGTTGTTTGAATTCCTTATATATTTTTATTATGCATCCTTTGTCAGGTGAAGAGTGTGCAAATATTTTCTCCCATTTTATAGATTGCATCATCGCTTTGTTAATTGACATTTAATTTGTTGAAAGAGTTTGTGAGATGAGATCGTAAATAGGTAAATCTATTTTACTTCTTTTTAACTACTAGTAAATATAACTTATTTATTCAACAAATGCTAATTGCTATGTTGACGATGTTACAGATGTTGAAAGCTTAAAGATTAGTTTTTATCTATTCACTTACTAGCTTTTGCCTTAAGGTTAACATATTTATTGTGGTTTATGATAAAACACTCTAGGACAATACCACAAAATGAAGCAAGCCATCATCCTAGAAAGAAAGAAGAGGGTTATATAGAGAAATGAATACACTGTGTTAATGTCTCAAACCCCAAACTACCCCAATGCTGTGAGAAATTCAGGAACAAAAAATCTTTTAGTATGAAGTTATCATCATGATATTTCTCAGCAGTGTGTGGTTATGTATGCACATATGTTTTCAAAGAATGTTATGATATTCTGTGATCATGCAAAGTACATGAATGGGTCATTTTCTTTTCTTACATCCTTCCCCATTGATGAGTATTTCATCTTCAGTGTTGTTGAAAACAGCTATATTCTCAAACCCAATCAACTGATCAAATTATACATTTGCACATTAGAAGATGGCTTGCTTCCATTACATTTTTTTAAATGTAAGCACAGTTTTGTTTCCCTTTGCCTAGATATTTTTCATTTTTCTTGAGTTTCATTGAAATTAGAGAATATGCCAGTAGGAAGAAAAGGACTTTTGATTTGATTTCTAATTTTTTATCATCATTAATGGGACACACCTGTATATATTTAATAGTTTCATCTGTATAGAGATAGTAGTTAAATGTGTCTCTTTATAGATATACCATTTCACAGTCCATAAATAATCTGGGCATTTTATGCAATGATTTAGTATGAAAAGTGGAATAAGCAATGTTAAGGCAGAATTATATAGTTTACAGTAACTAATTCGTTTTCATGCTTACCCAATTACCAAAACCTTGTTGCATGCTTGTGGTGTGCATTGTAAAAAATTAAAACAAAGTCTTATTTCTCTTAAAATATGAATTGTTGCAGTGTGCCAATGACTAATGGCCACATATCCTTCATACGACAACTGCCCACCAGTTAGGCCCCTTTCTATCTTAGGGCCTTTAGCTTTCTCAAACTTCTACTGAAAAGCCTTTCTGCAGGCAGTAGGCACTTTCAGAACTTGACTTCTTCAATCCTTACTCAGTTCTTTTCTGAAATGTTTATTCTTTGTGACAGTTTCTATAGTCCTTCAATGTTTCTTAGCCTCTTTTTATGTTTTTTTCCCCTGTATAATATTTATCACCATTGGACAGACCTTGTATTAATTTATCAGTCTGCTATCTGTCTCCCTGTCCCATTAGATGAAATTTCTGTTACCGCAGGAAATAGTTTTTAGTTTAATATTGTTCACAGCCCGCCTTGGTGGCTCATATCTATAATCTCAGCACTTTGGGAAGCTGAGATGGGATGATTGCTTGAGCCCAGGAGTTTGAGACCAGACTGGGCAACATGATGAGACCTCATCTCTAAAAAAATGCAAATAAAAATGTTCATTGTTGTATCCCCAGTACCTGGAATAGCTACCAAAACATAGTAGTCACTTAGTAATATTTTTGAACAAATGATTTGGTCATTATTGAGGAAATGATAATTCAACATTAATACTAATGAAATATTTGGCAAATATGTTTTAACTGGTATTGATATCCCATGTTGATTCATGTAGAATATTATTTAGTAACTTTATAACAATGTTAAATTCCCCAAGAGCAGTTGGAAATATATATTAGTTTCCACATAGACACATCTCATACAATGTAAGAGGAAGACATCTCTACCATGAATTATCCGAACAGTATAAAAATGTTTTAATAAATGGTTAAGGTTGAATGTGGTTACTCTTTTCACATAAAATCCAGAATATGTATTTGCTGATGAAAGGAATTCCTTCATTTTTACTCTGATTTTAAGTGTCAGAGATAGTAGCTTCCACTTGGATATTCATCTCTATTATCCCAGCTATTAATGTGATTCATGGTACTGAATAACATCTATAAATTTTGTCATGTGTCTGTTTTATCATTTTCATTAGTGTTTTGATCTAGTTGAATTGGCTTTGCTAAAATTTATATTAGCTATCTTCACCAACCCAATTTTATTTTAGCTGTTCAATTTAGAATGTTACTTCACATGCAATTGCTATCATTCCCCAGTGCACTAGAAAGGCAATACCTTTGTAAAATATACTGTGGTTATGATTTTGACAGAGATTAGAACTTGACAACTTGCCATGTTGGGCAGTATTTTTCCTACTAAGGTATATGTATGCCTCATTCGAATAATTTTAGTCACTTATGCAAAGTGTTCTATGGAGCATTTGCTCTTCTGTGAGATAAAATAAATAGTCCAGGAAAAGTAAGATAATTTAATAATCATTTTTAAAACCAAATTGTGAACATGTACTTTTGTAATGTTTGTATTAAGTAATGCAATACAGATGGTAAATCATTCATCCAGCAGTAACTATGCATACAATCTGTGATATGCTTGGTGCTAAAAATATGGTATGGGAATAATTAGCAGTTTTTGAGAAGTTACTAAATGTGAGGCACAGTGCTAAGGATGTTATATAAATTACTTTATGGAGTCTGTACTACATCTTTATGAGATAGCCATTAATTTATTATTTCCATTTTACAGAAGAGGAAATTCAGGTTAAAAAATTTTCCTGGGTCACATAACTGTTACATTATGAAGTCAGAGTTAAAATGGTTTGTGGTTTGACTTCAGAAGTGAATCTCCTAATCTCAGTGCTGTGATGCCTCCCACATAACTGTGAATAACGGAGCCACTGCAGATAGTGTCTATGAGACACAGAAACAAACGGATCTATCTTTACTGTGAAGTGAATTTTATGGCCATGTTAAGTAGGAGATGCCATGGGGACATATTAGTGGGGGCAGCTAAATCAGCTTTTGGAGGTAAGGGCATGAGGAAACGTTAAGAGGAGGGACCTTGTTTATGTTTTCACTGTCATGTTCCCCAACCTGGCCATGGCAGTACCTGGCAAGAAAACGTGCTAAACGAGTACTGTTGAATTGGTAAACTAATCAGGTGTGACATCTACGCAAAATCTTAAAATTTCATTGTATGAAATTCCAAGAGATCTCTCTGAGAAATTTATATGATTATGTGAATTTCCATTTATGGAATTTATGTAGATGAGTCTGAGACTACTTCTTTTATGCCTTGTTACATTCTCACTGTACTGTATCTAAAGGAGCACCTCAGTATTACTGACCAAGAAGACTTAAGTGTCACTCCAATTTACTATAGTAAGACTAAATTCGAAAAATAACAAAATAATTAAAATGAAAAGCAAAACTGACCAACTTCATGATCCTACATTTTTATTTTAATGATGTAGCGGTTGATACATTTAAAGAGATGGGATTGAATGTTAACCACTACATTTTAATCAGTTTATGATTCTAATGAGAATTAATCAGAATGTTTATTATCTTAGGAATTAAAATGATAAGGAAAAAAACATTTGTTTTCTAATATATATTAATTAAATATTACTTTGGGAGTGTGTTTTGGCTTTGGAGGGATTTTACTGTTATTTTACAGTTTTTGTTTGAATTATATACAATGCTTTGAAGACAGGTGATTTAGCTTATTGAGGTCATATTTCTGATAAAGTTAGGGAATTTGTGGAGGAAGGAATACAACCAGGGAATTGGCTTTGGTAAAGACATGGGAAATGCTAATGACTTCATCTGCCAAGGGAGTTCTTTAAAGTTGGGATTTGTAAAAGAAAAAAAAAAAAAAGAAAAGGAAAAAGTAATCTTTTATGATATCTTCAAAGAGTACTGAACATTCTCTATTTTAACTGTAGAGTACATTTTGGCACTTTAAAGGCTGATAACATGATACAATGGTTCTCAAAATGGGCTGCTTAGAATCATGGGGTTCCTTTAAAATCTGATGCCTGGGCTCCCCCTATAGATTAACATTTTATTGGTATAGGAGGCAGATCTGGGCATGAATATTAATTTTAAGCTCTCCAGGCGATTCTAATGCACAACCATTGTTAATATTAACTAATCCAGACCTCTATAGCAAATTAAAATCAGGATGGTTATTTATTGGAAAGAGTTAATATTCAAATAGCAGTGTCTCTGTGTCACATCCCAGTTTCTTGCCAATTTTCCATTCTAGTAAATACCTAGAGTATTAATATTGAAAGAGATTGTTCCTTGTTCGCAGTGAACCTCTAATGAAGTTAGTCAACAGTGAAAACCCTAGGCTATTCCTAGGAAGAGAAAATGAATTGTTTTATTTTGGAAATTATTCACCAAATACTGTCATTTTAGCACTTCTGCAACCTATTTTTAAAAATAAGTTTATGATTTGGAATGGAAGGGATGGTTGTAAATACCCTACACTTACAGATGCATTTATCTGAGGTAATAGAGGAGTCAGCACTAATTTAGTCAGTGTGGACAAAATGACACCATATTTTCAGTAGGATGAGAGTAATGTGCATATGCAAAATAGTGATACATTTCTCAGACATTTGATAGTACCTCAAAGCAAGTTAAAATGACAATTTAATCCTCTGCAGTTATGAAATAAAATCTAACATTTAACACAGTCTTACAAAAACCGATGTTCATTATTGGTTTTTTTTTTTTTAATTTATGGATGAAATTAGTAAGAATGCCTGCCTAAAAATCATGTTCATCCAGATGTTTTAAATGTCATTTTTGTTCTATACTTTGTTGCTTTTGAGAGTAGTTGGAGATTAGCAAAGACTCATGCTGAAGGGTCTTCAAACTTAAGGCACATGATTATGAGCTGTTTTCTTCAGATACCCAACTTCATCTTCAGCTAACTTGCTGGTAATGACCCATGTCTACATGATTTTTGAAATTGCAGTCTTCCTATTAGAATTATTGCTACTTTACTTATATAAAATTACGTTTTCTATTTTCTAGTTTTTATGGGAACACTAATTATCAATATTATTATTTGCTTTTCACTTTCAAAGTTTGCCATAGGATCACTTTGGGAAATGGTTTAGTCACATCCCCCAAAGCTTGTGTTGTAATCTCACCATCTTTTCTACTCTTCCATATATTTGCAACAAAAATAAAGTATATTCATAGCAGCATTGTTAAAATAGCCTCAAATTTGGAAAATATGTGAATGCTAATAAGTATTAAAATAATAAATATATTGTAGTATATTCACACATTGATTTAGTATACAGCAATGAGAATTAATGTCTAAAGGAATATGCATAAAAGTGGGTAATTTTCAATATATCATGTTAAAGAAAAGGAATCAGAAGAAAGTGTAATATACAGTTTCATTAATAAAAAAAATGAAGCCCAAATTAACAGTTTAGAAGACAGGATAGTGAATAGTTGGCAAGTTCAAAGTGAAGAAGCAAGTAGCAGTGGTAATAACCTGAGAGATACTTCTGGAGCACTGATATATTTCTCTTTCTTGACATAGATTCTGCTTATTTTCAGTTAGTGACAGTTCATAGAGATGTAACTTTATAATGCATGTATATTTCTCCATACCTATTATACTTTAATAGCATTATAAGAAAAATCCAAAATTTTTCAGAGTCCAAACTGCAACTCTAATCATGCTAAATATAAGGGTATCTCTTTTGTTTCTGTCATTTTCTTAAATATAACTTAAAGGATACATAAAAGGCAGAATTTGTAATTACTGCAAAGGGCTTGTTAAAACAAAGGGGAATTTTTAATTACTGTAAAAGGAAGATTGTTAAAATATAAATATCTTCCCAAGTCAAAAATCCACAGCGCTGTTTCGTATTTCTGCTAGTTGAACTAATGGTGGCTCAGTGAGAGTTTTGTCACTTATGTGTTCTGGTAGGAGGCCTAGGATTTATTCTAAACCTGACATTAGCCTACTTTTCCCATCTAATAGGCTTCTTAAACTTTCAAATATATTTTATGAACATACTAAATGAAGTTTAGGCTAATTTCTAGGGGGATATATAGTTTTTAAAAGGTTAAAATGTGAGAAATTATGTGGTTGATAGAAAACTTTTTAGAATTTATTGTAAATTATAGAAAATAAGTTTTTTTAGGGGAGGAAAATACTGGTCCTTTATTTTCATTTTATTGTCTAGTAACTAATTTAGATAGGTTCAATGTTATATGATCAGTAGATTACAAATTTGGTTAATGGAAGTTAAGATTATCATTATTTAGAAATCATTAGTATGAGAAAATAAATTGGTTTCTGATTTTTGGAAGGTAGTTTGATCACTGTGCTTTAAAAGGGTAATTCATACTAATTAGGGCAAGTAATAGAGTTTTTACTCATTTTTCATGCATTACAGCATTACCTGTTTTTTATTTGTGTATCTGGTCTTCCGAATTGCCTGAAGTAAGCCAGTCCTGTGGCAAACATACCAAAGAGACACATGACAGTATCATAAATACATAGTAACATTTAAATGTAATTGTTGTCCAGGAGCAGTGGCTCATGCCTGTAACCCCAGCACTTTGGGAGGCCAAGGTAAGCAGATTGCCTGAACTCAGGAGTTTGAGACCAGCTTGGGCAACATGGTGAAACCCCATCTCTACTAAAATACAAAAAATTAGCATGCACCTATAATCCCAGTTACTCGGGAGGCTGAGGCAGTAGAATTGCTTGAACCCAGGAAGCAGAGGATGCAGTGAGCTGAGAATGTGCCACTGCATTCCAACCTGGGCGACAGAAAAACACTCTATCTCAAAAACAAAACAAAACAAAACAAAAAATGTAATTGTTAAGATCAAATGACAATTAGTGAGATTCTTAAATATGACAATGAGGAATGTAACTAACATTGTAATTGAAAACTTATAATTTCAAGATTATTCCTAGAAATTCAATTGTTTCTATTGTCTCAAATATACAGTAGTTACTGTACTATAATGTAACGCAGTCTGTTTTCAGCTTTTAGGAATATAATGTTCCTAGGAAAGTGTGTGTGTGTGTGTGTGTGTGTGTGTGTGTGTGTGTGCGCGTTTGTGAAAGAGAATTAGTAATTTAAATGACATTTTAAACATTAATTTTAAATACTGTAAAATATGTACATTTAAGATACACCTATTTACTCATCTTTATGAGTGTTCTGATGATTATGTTTCAAGTCATTATGATGAAAGACAATTGAGCATAATCAGTTCTCATATTGCCTTTAATTCATCTGATTGCTTCATTCACACCTTTTCTGCTTAGGTGCTTTGCAAGACCTTTCATTTTGTATTGGATATCTATTGTATAATAATGTAATCTGTTCTAGCTCTTCCTCTTAAAAGATGTCTCCAAAAACTGTAAAAAAAACTACAACTTTAAGAAAAGTTTGCAGACATTCACTGTTTTAAATGTACTAGTAGCTTTGTCCACTAGTTTGCAAAAGATTGTGAATAATATTTGATAAAAGATTGCCTCAGTATTAGCCCCATTATTCTGAAACAGATCAGGTTGAATAACTAGGTATGCTTGGAGACGGAGGAAAATAGTTTATTATTAATTAATCTGAAAATGAGGAAGCATCACAATCAGACATGGTTAAACTTTTATAACATATAGTATATATTTGTAGGGATATGTTGACATTTATTAAATATTTATAGAAGTTTACAAATGATACACCTTTTAAGGACAGTTATGCAAACAGTAATTTACGATATGGTTTTAATAATTTTCAATTTGTCATGAGTTCACCATTTTTTTCTTTATCCTTTTACTCCCAAATGTATTGTTTTTAAAGGAGCTTTATGGAATAGAGAAAACAAATTATTGTTAATCCTATTATAAAGAGAAGTGAATTATGTTAAAGCTGTCAAAAATTGGTTTTCAAAGATTACAAGGGTAATAGTTGTTTGTGTAATAATTCAAATTTATATATTTTATTTTTTATCTCTTTTCTAAGGAACTTTAAATTTGTGCTATCATTTGGCCAGGAAATTATAAAATATGATGGCTATTAAATAAATGTTCCAAGTTTACATTTGAAGTTAATGCAAGTCAACAAAATAAAAGAAAAACTAAAATTTTATGTATTCAATGGCATCTATTAAATTTATAATTTTGGGTATCATTTCACTTTTATAAAATTTTGGGAAAATGGATAAACAATGCTATCTAATACTGCTAATGGATAAGAAACAGTTTAATTATTGGCAATAATTAATTTAATCCTGTTTTCTATCTATGCAAAACAGTAATGCATGTGAACCTCAAGAAATTATATCACTTAAATGTCTAAAATAAATTTGTATTTAGCAAAAGTTTAAAATATGAAAAGAATTATTTTGACAAAATCATGATTTATCTGAGTAGATTCTATACTTGTAATTTTCTACAATTTTTCTTCCTTCATATATAAAAGATTTTCTACATGATGTTTAAGAATAGCCTTAGTATAGCTTTGAAAATACAATAAAAAAAAAAAAAAACAGAAAAGTAAATTTCTGTGAAATTTCTGCCTAAAAACAAAAATACAACTCTAAATATAAAAATTTTTTGGTTGGGCCTCTGCCGGGTTTTGGTGTAGGATGATGTTGGTCTCATAAAATGATTTGGAAGGATTCACTCTTTTTGTATTTGGAATAATTTCAGAAGGAGAAGGAGTGGTATCAGTTCCTCTTTGTACGGCTGGTAGAATTTGGCTGTGAACCCGTCTGGACCTGGACTTTTTTTGTTTGATAGGCTTTGTAACCAGGTTGGGTAAAGTTATAAACACTTCATTTTGACCCTGTAAAACACTCAGACCTAGTCAAATAAACAAATACCCTCCTTCTTTGCAGAACTTACTTGTATTAACACAGTGAGAATCACATGTGACATACCCATTTAACTTACGATGAAATTGTCTAGAAGCACATTTTTATAATAAAGTTTGCAATCTAGAAATTCAGATACACTCTCTAACTGACCCTGCTGCCATAATTTCCCCTATAGATTTCTAGTCTCAAGACAATTTGATGTGTTATCTCACTAATGTGCTCATTCGTTAGTGAGTCAGGTTTAATGAATACCCAAGGCATAACAATTACACAAATTCAGATGGTGTAATCCCCAGGAAGAAATAAAGTTATAATAACTAGCACCACTTCTCTCATAATCATCTATTTGTATGGTTTATATCATATCATAGTTCCATTTAATTCAAAATCATTTATTTAACTCTTTGTTTAAAATGACATCATCAAAACAGAGAGTGAAAGATGCTTTCTCCTTTGAAATTCCTGCATGACCCAGAGCCTACATATTATTGGAAATAGAATGAAGTTTGATGAATGTAACTGATTGCTTTCCTTTCAGTTGTTGTTGTTGGAGAAATACAGTATAGAGGGTGGAGGCTAAATCTCATCAGGGAAATAAATGTTAAAAAGTATGTGGTGCAGCATGACCATGTGAACTAGTAAGTTTAACTTTAAAATGATCTTGTCTTGTAAAATTAAATAGTGCTCTCCTTAATTGTGAGCACTAATTTTACTCAAATTAGTAAGTATAATACATTCAGTTTATTTTTGTTTTTTGAGACCAAGTTTTGCTTTTGTTGTCCCGCTGGAGTGCAGTGACTAGCTCTCTGCTCACTGCAACCTCTGTCTCCCAGGTTCAAGCCATTCTTCTACCTCAGCCTCCTCAGTAGCTGGGACTACAGGTGCATACCATCATGCCCAGCTAATTTTTGTATTTTTAATAGAGATGGGGTTTCACCATGTTGGCCAGGCTGGTCTCGAACTGCTGACCTCAGGTGATCCACTCACCTCAGTGTCCCAAGGTGCTGGGATTACAGGCGTGAGCCACCACACCTGGCTTCAGACTTTTTTTTAAAAAAGGATACCTACCACTTTGTTTCCCTTTCCAAATTTTATTATCATTTTTTTAATAAAAAAGAAACAAAGACCAAGTGCACGTAATAGACATCTACAGAACTCTCCACCCTAAATCCACGGAATAATCACAGGATACACATGGCAAAATATGTGACTGGCTCTGTCCATTTAAAAAACAAAGGCATATAAAGACCTAGATATATTTAATGTGCCTTGAGCGGTAGTTAAAATATAAATTTTAAAAACCTTCAGAGTGCAGAACCTTTTCTTCAAGTTCAATTTGATGTAAGGCCCCATTATATACAAAATATAAAAGCAAGACAGATTAAAAGGGGCAGGTGTCTTGGAAACCAGCCCAGAAACTTATGAGAACCCTTCAGGGATTCCAAGCATTCAGCAGAACACATGTGCGTTTTAAATTATACAGTGCTAGAACCAATAAAACTTTAGCATTTATCTAGTCTCACTTTTTTATTGTACAAATGAGATATTAAAGTTCTTAAGGTTTGGGGGTTTGCCTTTAATCCCATAGAAAATAATCAGAAACTATATATTTTGAAGCCACATTAGTGGTTTTAAACCATTCCATTCTTAATATTTTGTTCAGTTGGTTTCTCTTTTAATAGCAAATATGTTGAAAGTTTTTAATATATAATAAAAATAAAACTGGGTCATTTCTTAAAGAATGCCTTTGAAGTTAATAATGACTGAAAATATTAAACTCCTTTGCTTCTAGATAAGATTTAAAAATTGTATAAATGAGCATTTCAAGGATTAATAAGTGGATGTTAAAATTTCCAACTTGGCCAGAGGTGATGGCTCTTGCCTATAACCCTAGCACTTTGGGAGGCCAAGATGGGAGGATTCCTGGAACCTAAAAGTTTGAGATCAGCCTGGGCATCATAGGGAGACCTTATCTCTATTTAAAAAATAATAGTAAGTAAATAAATAAAATAAATTTCAGACTTGATTGCAACAAGTTTTAGAAAGTATCGTAATTCAAAGTTAAGCAAGATTCACTTTTCCAAAAATTATCCTGAACCTGATTATTTTTGTATCACTCTTAATCCTCACCCACTATAAAGTGATGAGTTTGTTGGATATGTTTATAGAAGGGTATTTTTGAAATGAATACCTTTGGAGAAAGTTGCTGCTAATTTACTCCATTCTGATGCAAAGGCAAGGATGTGAGTTCATGCTCTTGTCTTTTCTGCTAAGTCTTTAACAAGTCTACATAGAAATCTCAGCATGTTTCTCTTAATGTCAGAGCAACACTGTCAAGTGGTGTCTGCCTAGTTTCTGAGTAGTTTATGGGATGATACATAGGCAAGGTGGTTGTATTTGTATTGGTAATGGAAAAAAGGAGAGTAGCTGCTAAATTGTGATCATTCTTGATTTCTGCATTATATCCAAAGAAGAATGCGTATATGTTAACATTTACCAAATTTGGACTATGCAGAAGAGATACAATCACTGGGGAAGAAGGGACTCAATTTAGACTCTATGTGATGAGAACTGACCAGGCAGAAGTGGTGGAGAAACCATTGTACCCCTAGCTGTTAAAAACTTAATAAGTGGAAGTGTTAGTGCAAGTGAGGAAACATTTCCGTAACTTACAGATTGTGTTCTCTGAACAAATGAGTTAGTTTTAAAGATCTCCCAGTTCCGAGAAGCAAGAGCTATCTTTTGGGCATTAACAATCAATAAGACCTTAGTTGCTTTACCTCACTTATCTACTCACTGATCTTCAATGTCTAACTTTTTGTATCTGGGGGAAAGAGAAGAAATTTCCTCACTAAATAAGCTGAATGAGGCAATAGGATAAAAATGAATGTGCTCTTCTGATTAGACTCTGAGTCTTCCTTTTCAGTGTTCTGGTTATTTATTACCACTGCTGCTAACAATACACTTGGAAGAAGATTAAGTATGCTCTATTAGTTTGGATCAGGAATTTTCCCAGCTCTTTTCCACTGACATACTTCAGTCCATGTGTAGGTATATTTGTTTGAGACAGCCTAGTGCAGGAAGTTAGGTGAACAGACTCTAGAACAAGCCTGCCTGGGATCAAGGTTTAGCCCTACTGTTTACGAACAGGGTGACTTTGGCCAACTTATTCAGCTTCTTGGTGCCTTCATTTTCTTATCTGTAAAATGAGTCTAAGAACAGCATGTAATTTAGGGCTTTTCTGAGGAACAAATGAGTTGTGGAATTCCTAGCATATGTGAAGTCCCACAAAATTATTGTTGCTAATACTGTTATAAATTACAGTTAGTTGGATATCTTGTTACTGACAGTGTTAGATCAAAGGCCGTGTATATTTACATACAGTATTTATTAGACACTGTCAAGCTACCGTCTAAAAGCTTTTTACAAATAATTCTCTCTCTAGATATAATATAAGAAGCTAATTATAAATGGAGGCCATGTGAAGGAAACTGTCAGGAGGTCCCTTTAGCAATGAGTGATAGTTTATAGAGAGTGAACCACTTTGAAAGTTATTTGGGAGAAATATACAGAACAGGTGGACTGCCTGACCTATTTGCCCTGTGAAAATTGGTATTTGAAATGACCTGATTCTCAACCTGAGAATTTTCAAAGTGACAAATTACGCTCATTTGGCTTGCAATGATGTTCTGATTATAGGCTATAAGACCAATGATGGATTTCCTTGACTTCTTTTCTTAATGTTCTCAAATCCTGTTGTGACCTTTCCACATTCAAGTATGTAACAATGTTTTCAGAAACAACTAAAATTTTTATAATTATATAGCTAAATACATATTTCTTTTCTTAGTATGAACTGATATGCTTTACTTGAAATCAATTATTCTATATGAACCTTAGTTTTAATGTTATGCCTTTCATTTGAATATATACAAAACTGTGTGCTAAAAGCGGTTGTAAGAGTTACCCGATTTCTCTTGTCTTTGGAAGGATTTGTGAAGCTCTGCAAATAAGAGATATTTTAGATAGAGCTGTATGAAAGATATTGGCACTTATTTGTTTTGGCTTTTTTGTTTTCATTAATTTTAATTATTATCATTAATTTATTCTACATCCTCAGTATTTATTGAGTTTCTTCTGTGCAGCAGGAAATAAAGCCAGGCACTGAAAATACAAATGAGAACAAGAGAGATGAGGTCACTGTCCTTAAAATAATTACAACCTAGTGGGGGATCAACAATGTCACATTTTGACTTGTTGACATAAAGAAGAAATGAGTTAGATCACCTAGGCAAAATAGAGAAGAGGACTGATATTTAAAACCTGAAGAAATGAAAAGAAGTAAATAAGAGTGAGAAAGAAAAGCAATATAGATGGGATGAAAATCAAGACCGGGCTTTAAATCAAAGAGTAGAGGAGACCGTTTCCAAAAGAAGCTGGTGAATACAGCATTTAGAGCAGAGTAAATAGAGTAAATACATAGAATAAAGTCCACACACGACATCGATATGTGGAAGTAATTGAAATATTGATCAAGCCTGTTGGTTGCAGTGGTGGGTGCTGAAACCAAACTGAAGAGGATTTAGAAGTAAATCAGAGAAGAGAAGAAGAGGCAATACAAATAAGCATACTTACAAAAAGTTTGTTTGAACAGGATGCAGAGAATTGGGATGTTTGTTTTAGAGAAACAAGGAATAAAGCAATAATTTTGGACACAAAAGATATTAAAACATGACAGTGTAACAAAGAAATTCACACAAGGCTTAGTTGATGGTGAAGGTAAAAAATAAAAAAAAAAACAAAACCCTGAGTGAATAAAGACAGGGTTCTAGCATGGGAAGAGGTCATAATGAAATCACAAGTTGAGGTCAGCCATACAGTCTAATAATTATTATAAATGAAAAGAGCCTTGGAAGGAAAAAGGTTCAACACCAAGTTCGAGATGTTATCTGTACATCCTAGTGTTGCAAGGCAAAGGGAGTAGAATAGTAGACTAGACAAAGGCACACAGCTTTAAGAGATAGAAGAATACTTTACACACTTACCAATCATGGGATATATCCGTTTTCAGATTAATTTTTCTATTTAAAATACTTAGTTTTGAATTAAATAGATATTGGCTCTAATCAAAAGCTCCTCTTATGGGTTATTCAAGTTAACCATCCCCGTCTCTCTGTTTATCCCAGTCCATTGTAACAAGAAACCTCTCTGTGCCTATCATGTCTAGCCAGTCTGCACACGTAATAAGCACTCAGATTACAGTTGAATGATGAAAGGGTTGTAGGTATGCAACATTGGTATTTTATTATTCTATTACATTACTTAATATATAATAAAATAAATAATACATTTTCTATAAATTTTGACTTATTAAAACTATAAATTGCAACTTATTAAAACTATAAATTGCAATTAGTGTATATTTTTTTCATTTATATATATTTTAATTTGCCATGTGGTTATTCATTTCTCTTATCATCAGAAAAGCATTTCAGGCTACAGGCACTTAGAAACATAAGGATATGAATGAAACAACAGTTAGAATCAGAGGTGATGAGTTCTGATTATATCTTAGGACCTGACCTAAACTTTTTAACACCTATTAACTCATTTACTTTTATTTTATAAAGATATGAAAACTGAGATAAATAGTTACACAGTTTAACTAGTTCAAGGTAGTTTAATTAGTAAAGGACAAACCCAGTGTTACCCTTGTTACTCCATTGTACACTTAGGTGTTTCCATAGAGTCCAATAGCACTAATAAATCTTACTGGTAGCTATGGTATTGAATATATACAAAATTAAATTGAGAAACACAAACTTGACAGATTTCAATATTTTATTTTATGTTTTTAAATTTTAAATAATTGACAAATACAAGCGGAATAAATAAATAAATTCAAAGTGTATAGTGGGGGATGGTTTGATATATGTATACATTGTCTAATAACTACTGCAAACAAATTAACAAACTTCCATCATTCTGGCCAGGCGCAGTGGCTGATGCCTGTAATCCCAGCACTTTGGGAAGCCAAGATGGGTGGATCACGAGGTCAGGAGTTTTAGACCAGCCTGGCCACCATGGTGAAACCCCATCTCTACTAATATACAAAAGTTAGCTGGGCGTGTTAGCAGGTGAATTTTATCCCAGCTACTCTGGAGGCTGAGGCAGGAGAATCCCTTTAATTCGGAAGGTGAGACCCTGTCTCAAAAAAAAAAAAAAAAAAAAAAGAAAAGAAAAGAAAATCACCACTCATGCTGTATATAAGATTTCGTGTACTTTTTCATCTTTTACCTAAAAATTTGTATCCTTTGACCAACATTTCCCAATTTTCATCACCCCGAGCTTCTGACAACCGTCATTTTAGTCTCTGCTTCTATGAATTCAAATATTTGAGATCTGTATATAAATTAGATCATGTAGTGTTTATCTTTCTGTATGTCCAGTTTTATCTGTGAAATGAATTATAATGAAAGGAGTAGAGAGGATGTTATGAGTTTAAGATTAGAGAATAAGTGTTACAGCAGCCACTGAGGAAATATAGAAATGGAGAACAGGAAACAAACATTCATTTGTTCATATTGCTATGCTTTGGTAGGAAACAAGAGAACCTGAAAGAAATAAACATACATAAGTATGTAAAATTGCTAAAATGTAGGAAATGTAATCCTCAACTTAGCATCCTAAACAATGGAATTAAGGGAAACACCTGAATTTTAAAAGTATGCCATGTTTACACCTTTCAGTAAAATTGTTCTTCAGTTAAAGCTTTGGGTATGTGTCTTATCATTAAAGACCTATACAGAAATACATGCATAAGAAAATGAAATACTGAGTTAAAAACAGAGCTCAAAGGAAGAGTAGAATAATTAATAAATTGCATTTTTCTTTTCAATATCACTATATATTTTGCTTCTATTATGACATGAAGCAATTCATCACAAGGGCGTCAAACTCTAAAAATTGACATTAATATAACACCATTAGCAAGAGCTAGGTTTTTATATGATAAATAAAAAGCAAAATCTAGAATTTGAAAGACATTTTCTATTTTGTAGAAAATGATAAGAAAATGATATGACTAAAAATTATTCTGATGTGCATTTGATCAACTGACTCTTGAACATGTATTTTGACAGCATGAGCAATACTACAGACATTATTTCTGTAGCTGTAATACACACTCCAAAGTGTAAAAATGAAAAGTTAGTCAGACTCTGGTAATACTTTGTCAGTTTTATACATTCAAAAGTACGAAACCTCGGAAGTAAGTCACTGAATGATGAAATAAAACTATGATCTACACTGATCATGTGTACCTATATAATAATGAGGCTGGAGAGGTAGTTTAAAACTGTGAAAGGGCTGATTAACATCTTAGTTTAAATAATTAAAATAATCTGACTTCTTATAATATATTTTACATTCTCAGTCAACTTAAGCTTGTTCAGAGTGTGAAGTTTTTGTAGACTTACATGATTTAAATTCTAACCAAAATCCCTTTGGTGTGATTAAGGTCCCACAGCATGGTAGACACTGAGAAGTACCCACATTCAGTTCTCACTTTAAGAAAGAATTTGCTGCTCCTTCTTCTGGAAGTTTTGTGAGACTAAAATGTCAGGACCTTTAAGGACTGCCTAAACTGTAGAGAGCTACCTCGCCTGGAGTCATGTCCTTCCTGGGACAACTCACACCCAATAATTGAGTGAGGCTGGGGCAAAAATAACTGAGCATTTCTTCCCAAAATTAGATAACTCTGGTGAGCCATTTCAGTTCCACAAATCCCTATGAGGACTGCTGAACCTGCTGGACCTTCATTTTGCATCACAGTTGAATTTTCTTTCTTCCCAATCCTCCCTTCCTGCCTTCCTTTCCATAGGGGTTGATTCTTGAGCACTAGATGTTTCTTGGAGTCTGCTTCGTAAAAAATCAATATTGTGACATAAGATGTACGGATCTCACAGCAAATGTATGGTAAAGGCCCTAGGGTGATAAGGTCAAATTCTAGAGAAGCCAAGTGAATAACCTTTGGAGTGAGTGTGTTAAAGTATCTAGTAGTGAGTGTGATGGTGACATGGCAGTGGCCAGAAGCTGGAGAGCACAGACCTCTGAAAAATCAATATAAGAGGTGAATTGGTTTGAATCTAGGTCTCCACTCAAATCTAATGCCCAGTTGTAATCCCCAGTGTTGGAGGTGGGGCCTGGTGGGAGGTGATCGGATCATGGGGGCAGTTTCTCATGAATGGTTTAAAATAACTCCTCTGGTGCTGTTCTGGTGGTAGTGAGCTCTTGTGAGATCTCCTTGTTTAAAAGTGTGTGGGACGTAGCACCCCCTGCTCATTCCTCCTGCTCCGGCCATGTGAGATACACCTGCTCCTGTGTTGCCTTCTTCCATGGATAAAAGCTCCCTGGGACCTCTCCAGAAGCAGAAGCCACTATGTTTCCTGTATAGCCAGTGGAACTGTGAGCCAGCTAAACCTTTTTTTTTTTTTTTTTTTGGATACAGTCTTACCTTCTCACCCAGGCTGGAGTGCAGTGGCGCAGTCTCAGCTCACTGCAACTTCTGCCTCCCGGGTTCAATCAATTTTCCTGCTTCGGCCTCCTCAGTAGTTGGGAATGCAGATGCCCACTACTGTGCCTGGCTGACTTTGGTATTTTTAGTAGAAATGAGGTTTCACTATGTTGGTCAGGCTGGTCTTGAACACCTGACCTCAAATAATCTGCCTGCCTTGGCCTCCACAAGTGCTGAGATTACAGGTGTGAGCCACCATGCTTAGATCTTCTTTTATTTATAAATTACCCAGTCTCAGGTATTTATTTATAGTAGTACAGAAACAGACAAATACTTGAGGCAAACAAAATGTATTTCGTAACCAAAGAGAAGACCCTCTGTTAAATCTTTCAAGCATAAAGCCATATATGAAGAGATATAGAAATAAAACAGTACTCAGAGATTTCAAATCTAAAATCCTAATTTACACATTGCATTTTCTATCTAAAAGGGACTGTGCAAGGTCTAACACATATTATTTCTGTATTTTCTCACATGAGGCATAAGCCTTGCGAATTCCTGTTCCAACCCTGGCTAGCGATTTGGGAATAGAGATGATCGGGATCATTAGAAACTCACAGTGACTGAGCCAGGGATTTTCTAGGAAACTACTGAGGGGGTTGAGAGGGAAGTTTTGAATGTAGTTAACATAGAGCTAAAATATCATTTAGCCATTTTGAAGTGGACAGCATTGCAGTTTTGGTGACAGAATACTGAGTTTGAATGTCGCCTTTACAGTCACTATGACTGGGGATATAACCAGTGGTCTCCATGCCTGTTTCACCCTCTGTCAAATTATGTTCATGTTAAAACTTCCTACTTTACCTGGTTCATATCACTCTTATGGAGAATCATGTGAAGTAACATATATTAAAACCATTTTTAGTGTAAATTTGTGTGTATTTATTCTTCAGAAGTTTTTTAGCTGCTACCCATCTACCTAAACAGAATCTAGTTAATTTTTAAATATGTAAATTCTGCATATCTGTATCTGTGTGTGTGTGTGTGTGTGTGTGTGTGTGTGTGTGTGTGTGTGTATTCATTTGGTGGCCTGTCCTTTAAAAATTTTTAATACAGCTACCTGGAATCTATCTATTTGCATTTTAATGCAATTAAAGTAAGTATAGGTTTCTTTTTTCCATTTACTTTGAGTAAGAATAACCATGTAGAATACACTGGATAAAAATCTTTCAAGTTGGCCAGAATGTATTTTACTGGAGAGAATACAATATAAAAATACGTTGAATTATCACTTTCCTACCTTGAAAAGAGAATGACCTTATAGAAAGATAAATTAAAATTCCTTACAAGTTAAATGGAAACCTGCTAGTTCACTTAATAAAATCAAGCATTGGCTATCCAAGGCTAGCAATGGAGAAAAAATATTTTTTTATCATTCTGACTCTTGTCCTCAAGATTCACTTTCTTCTCAAGGTCTGTTGATAATAACTACTGGAGTAAGGCCGTGGGAACAGAAAAAACAGACATCGTGTGTTCTTTAAGACCACTACCTAATGTGACTATAAACTTTGTTGTTTCTCTCTGTATTGTATATGGTATAACCTTCAAATCAACAGCATGGAACTTAGCACATAAAAAAAGTACTTGATATAGAATTTCTTAATGAATATAAACATCAGAGACCAGAACGGAGCATTAAAGAGAGTTTTTACCACTGTCTCAGAGATCAAATAAAAGGATGCAAACATGGAAAATTAACTTACCATTATGTGTCTGGGTGGCAAATTCATGCTCAATTAAGATCTCCTGTAGGTAGGGATACCTTCTGTTCTGGTTGGCTGGAACAGTCCCATTTATGATTTTCGTCCTAGGGTTAAAAAAAAAATTCTCTTTCAAGTCTTAAATGTAATCCAGTTTGTATGTATTATATGATCACTCTACATTTTGATATTCCCATCTTCATCCATATTTTATGGAAATGCTGATTCCTCCTCTACTTCTAAAGAACATCTAATGTGTCCAGAGTATTTTGTTTTTGGATTCAGGTTTTATTAATATTTTTCATTGCAAAATGTTTCTAATTATAAAGCAATTTGGAAAACTCTGCATTAATAAACTTGCCTGTCTTTTAGAAGGGCCGGAGATTTTGAAATACCTTGTGGACAAAGACACAACTACACAAACACACTTTCACAGTGTTACCAAAAGGTTATTACAGCAATCTCTAAAGTAATCCAAATTTGGACTTGTGTGGCTGAGACCTGGGTAGAGATGAAAAACCTCATGACTGAGCTTGGAGGAAAAGCACCTGGAGCTTAGCATCCAAGCCAAGGGAGCAAGACATGGAGGCAAACAGGATTCTTACCCTTTCTTGTCTAAGGTCTCCCTCCAATTCTGACGACCTGTTTGAAGAGCATCTTCCTGTGAATATGACTATCCTTGAGAGTAGTGATCTCATCCAGACTATAGACTCGATCAACTTTGGATGATTTTACTTCATGACCTCAGTAAAGAGCAAGAAAATAATAAAGGAAGATTAATATCTACATTAGAAGTACACATTACCACTGCATAGATTATTTCCAGTATATTAGGATAGGCTTATGTCAGTTTGTAGAAACTTCATTTATCCAAGTTTTGCTGTCCTGTTCTATAATTGTCTGACATGCTTATACTTAACGAATATGAGCTATTTATGTCACATCTTGTGACTTCTGTTTGACAAAATGGTTCACCATTAGAGCCTGGCCCTTTAAATACTTAATATTTATACACTGGGTTATTCACTCTCATGAGTGGCTGCAAAAGAGAGAATTCATATGCTCTTAATCATATTGCTGTGCATATTAACACAAGGTAATTTTTACCACTCCATCAAGACTGCCCCCAAATTGTCTGGGATTCCAAGAAAGAAAATGTCTCTCTTTTTTTTTTTTTTTTTTTTTTTTTCTAATTCACAAGGAGGCAGCCTACAAGAGAAAGGAAAGAGAATAATAAACCAAGATAAAGTTAAGATTAGACTAACTCAGCTGACAGATAACTATCCCTAAGAAATCCAGCCTTGACCCCTAGTAACAATGCCATGAAAGAATAAATAGAAATGCACTTTGAAAAAATGACACTTACTTTGGAAAACAGTCAAATGGACTTGCATGGGTCACAACACTTACTTCATACCAGGAAACACTGTGTGATGGTTCTCAGAAGTCGCATGACTCATGTAGTCTATCAACTCTCAGGAATGGGTTCTGAGAATTCCGAATAAGACAACCCCATGCCAGAAAAAAAGCCCTGAAACCTTTATTGTATTTCATTAGCAGTTTTTCTAGCTGTTACTTTTCAAGGTTTAAGAAATAAAGAAGATAGAAACCAATAGGTGGCCAAATAAAACTGTCAAATGCAATTTGTGAAGTCTTAGAACTTTCTGGTCACTGTGAAACATAAAATTAGAGACATAGAAAATGCAGATTATATTTATAATTTTTTTTGCAGTTTAACTTGCCACAATGCTATCTTGTACTTTATAGGAAATCATATGACTACATTAGTGACAAAAATAAACACGATTGTCTTAAGAAATAGTCCTGATGAATGTGTTTTTTTCATTTATTTTGAAATGTCTACTCTCCCAACAGCGTGTTGATTCCATCTTTGAGAAATAAATCACTTATTAATTGTATGTGTGTGTGTGTGCGTTTGTGTGTGTGTGTGTGTGTGTGTGTGTGTGTGTGTTTCTTGTCTTATACTTTTCTAACCCTAGACCACAGATTCTCAGGTGTAATGATAATGTGTGTATAGATCTTTCTTCACCAACATTATCCTTAACAGTGCATATTAATGAGTGCATAATTGGAGAAAAATGTTTTCTGATTTTAATATATATTTTTATATTAAAAGCAGTTTGACAATAGCATACCTTAATGAAAGTGAAACTTAATGAGAGACTTTACTGATATTTTCTAATATTATATGTACAGATAATTAAGCACATCTCTAAAGTGAAACAACTTTCCCATTTTCATCCCATTTCTTTACCATACACGTGTATAATTTATTTTATGAGTTATTAGGAAATATGAGAAGTAAGACTATGATTATGAGTTTATTATCCAATTCAGATAAGTTTATCTTTGGGCTGATATGAAGTAGTTTATGCCTAAAGCAACCCAATTCCCCAAGACTGTGATTTTTAATTATGCTGCTCCCACTGCCTTTTCTTTTGTAAGGAATACTTTTATTTATTTATTTATTTTTTTGACGGAGTCTAGCTCCGTGTCCAGGCTTGGGTGCAATGGTGCAATTTCGGCTCGCTGCAACCTCTGCCTCATGGGTTCAACCAATTCTCCTGCCTCAGTCTCCTGAATAGCTGAGACTACAGGCACGTGCCACCACAGTCAGCTAATTTTTGTCTTTTTAGTAGAGATGGGTTTTCACCATGTTGGCCAAAATGCTCTTGAACTCTTGACTTCATGAACCCCCTGCCTCGGCCTTCCAGAGTCTGAGATTACAGGCCTGAAACACCACGCCCGGTGTAAGGAATACTCTTAATGACACAGGTGCCACACCCTGTGACCAGTAAATGAATGCCAGGATTACAAAGCAGCAAGTTTACATCCTGCGAATTCCAGCTTCTGCAATCTGAATATGACATAACAACGAATGACGGGGAAATCTGACAAACTAAAATACAATAGTGTTATCTTTGTGTAGTGAATTAGTGGAAAGAAAGTTATTATCCAGAAGGAGAAAAGCTGGAAGACTTAGGGAGGTTAAATATTCACTAGATGGATATCCATAATCCTTAAACTTGGGTGCACAATGTAGTTCACCCCAGTTGTTGTTAATATACATTATTGTAATCTTCCACAGCATGTTAAATGAAATAGATCATGTAAAACAGTGATTAATTCCAAGCTGCACATTTGAATCCTTTAAGGAGATGCACTCACTCCAGATTTTCTGTTTCCAGTATTCTAGGGCAGCAGACCTCAACTTATGGTCTCTGGACTTACAGCGTCAGCATCACAAGGGGACTTGTTGGAAATACAAATTCTCAGATATTTCCCCAGATCTACTAAATCAGACAATATGGATGGGTCTCAAAAATGTGTTAGAAAAGACTTCTAGGTGATGTTACTGGAAGTGAGATCCTAAATTTGAGAATCAGTATCTAGGATGAGGTCTATGCATCACCATTGCTTAAATGTTTCTTCCAAGTGTCATGGAATCTGGAGTTGAGAAACACAAATTTTGCAGGGCCTTTAAAAGGAAAAGGAGTGTAAAATAGTGGTTTTAGAGAGTCCTGAGGAGCCAGGCTGGCTTTGGAACTGGAATAGCTGGGTCAGCATTCATGCTCCTCCACTTACCGATTTGGTAACTCTGCATAAATTAATCTCTCTGTGCCTCAGTTTACCACCATCTAAATCTGGTGATAATAATTGTACACACTTCATAGTATAGTTGTGATGATGAAATAGGCCAAGAAATGTAAAGCACGTAAAATAGTGCCTGGCACCAAATAAATGCTCAATAAATGTAAGCTACAAAATATATCATTAAAGTATTATAACTACATGCTTTGACTATAAAGCCAATATCCATGCTTTCTTTCTGTGCTTTAAAAAGTCATTAATTTTGAATAGTTTGAACTTAAAAAATAAATTAGGTTAAATTCCCAAATTTTTAACCTGCGCTAATGGAAACTCCTAAATGTTAATAAGTGGAGATTTCCATTTCACCAATATATTTTTTTTGACTATTACGTTAATTTAGGATAGATGCATTTCTAGGATATACATTTCATCACATTTTTATCAGGATATATCAGGTATGGTTATTTGCAACTGTGATCATCACTATCAATAACCTTGTTTCTCTCCAATTTTAGAGGATAGTCTAATCATCAATTTTTAACCTGGAGTCCAAGAGTGCAAACAGTGTAATTGATTGTACTCTATGTCAATACAGTTGGTATTTTTGGAGCTCTATTTTATAGATTTAAATTACAATTCTGAGTCAGAATACTAGACTCTCATATGAATTCTGGCACAAATATATTTAAAATTAAAATATTAAGGACTCCCGTGTAAGAGGAACTTGACTTTTAATATAATTGGCTCCTTTTACTTATGGCCTTTGCTTTGTATTGTTTTCTTGCCTCTCTTGTTAATTACTAGCTCGAGATCTGCTTATTATTTATTTATTCACACCTAGAAAATCTGAAAAACAAAACTCTGTAGTATAAAATAATAATATACAGTTTTTGAAAGCCTATAAGAGTAAGCCACAGAAACTTTCCACACATGGATTTAATGGCATTTGTTGTTGCCTGTATGAAGTTCCTTTGGAGTCTCATTTCATATGCACAGTAATGACCTCAGGGTAAGCGAATTTATAACTGCTTATATAATTGCCCAGTAGTCCGATTTTCTATGAGTTACAAATTTTGTATCATTCATTCCTGAATCATAGAGTCTATTATATTTCCTAATACATGCTATGTGCTTAATCAATAGCTTATGAGTGGAGAAATTACTAAAAATCTAGATGATGCTGCTTTTCTGTAGATGTTCTATAACAGGCAACAGTATAAATAACTAAAATATCAGTATTTGAAACAGATAAAACTTAAGATTTTTTTTCCTGATTACTTTTTAAAATGTGTAGGTATTGAGATATTTTATGTTTTATCATTGTGGTTCACATTGGTTGGTTTATGACTGTAGAGGCTTATTTAAAACTTAAGTTTATTAAGTATTCATTTTATATGAGTTATTTCTTTGAGCTATGCCAACATAAAATCAGTTGACTTATAATTGTTAGGTTTTCTTTTATTTGTTTTCTCTTATTAATGAACAAATCATTTTGATATTGTGGCAGAATACTTACCACAGTTAACACTGAAAGTTATTCCTTCATTCAACAAATGTCTATTGAGTATCAACAAGTATCTTCTAATACACCTGTTTACTTTTACCTGGAGTTCCTGCATATACTCCATCTTCAATTTTGACATGGGTGTATTTGCTGAGTCAGAGCTCTCATATAAATGATTCTAACTTTGTCCACTTTGGTTCTTACAATTTTAGCATGTCACTCTTTGAGGTCTACTGTTGCTGCCATTGTAGCATAACAATTATTTATGGAGAGCCATGTCATGTAATAAAATTATAAATATTAATATTTATGATGCCCCAGATAGTTATTGCTGAAATTATTTATATGGTCATATTTTATTTTTGAGTTTTTCAGTAACTTTCTTATACAGGGTACTTGATATGAAACACATGCTATTTAACCTTGTACCGCATGATCTTTATAAATCAATTTGACAAAGGGATTTCTTTGGAAGAAAGATATTTGTTTTGTTCACTGTTTGTTGAACAAAAATAACATTTGAAAAATGTTATTTTTCAAACTTGTGATGCTTTTTGAGGCTGAAGAGAAAGTCATATTGGAGATTGGTGTTGGATTCTAGCCAATATTCTGACAAGGTGTCATCTAACCTTGGCATTCAGATTAACATAGGTCTCTTAGTTTCTGCCATGAATATTTACATATACCAAAGTTCAACTGTCTGTTTTATTTGAAAGAACCTTTATCAGACTGGCGATACATCTACTCTCTATTATGTAGAAAATATTTTAGAAAAATTGGACTATTGCCAGTTTATTCATAGCATTGCATACAGCCATCTGGCAAATATTTTTCTTAATTGCATTTTGGTGTGGTATGCACAGCAAGGAGCTGCTGTAGCTCTCCTGACTACAATTTCTACATAAACATAGAACTTATCCTTTTTAGTAGGTATTTCCACTTTCCATTCACTCTTTGCCTCATTTGTTTAAGTTTGCACTCTCCTTTTTCTAAGCACACGTACCATTCACTTTAATAATAGACATCTGAGATATTTGATGGAAATTTCTGCAAAATTATATATGCATATATATATGCAGGTGAACATTCATGTGTATATGTATATGTATGACATGTACACACAAGAAAGAGTAACTGTAAATCTTATTCATTTATTATTCTCCTAATCTACCATTAATGATGCAGATATTATATTTCATCTGCTGACAAAAATTAAATATATTTTTAATACCCAAACTGAACATTTGTTTATTTTCTGCATGCACCTGCAGACTGTTCATCAAACTTTTCTCATAAAACTGTATTTAGTTTTTACATTGAGTGTTTGTCAACATGTCAGAATTAATTGCGGCACTTTAAAATTATATCTAAATTTGTATTAGTGTGTGGACACTATTGCATACTAGTTGAATCAGAATCTGTTGGAATATAGCCGTGACATGTAATTTCCTAAGTTTCTTAGAGCATTCTGATGAACATTAAGTTTTTTTAAGACCTGTTTTCTTGTGTACATCATGTGACTTATATCTTGTTTTAAGTTTAGATAATTTTAATAACTAGTGATGCATTATAAAGGTTATACTTTTTTTCATCCAAAATAGAAAAGGAAATACAATTAACACTATAAATTACTTGTATTAATGTATTTGACCACTTGGAAGGAATATCCAGGATCTTTAAATTATTTTTTAGAAAAACTTTTAACTTTTAAGAAATGTTAGGAGTGATTTTCTTACTCTATTCAACAGCTGTCACAAAATATCATAGACTGAGGTAGCCTATACACAGCAGAGATGTGTTTTACACAGTTCTGGAAGCTGAGAAGTCCAAGATCAAGGTGTCAGCAGATTTGGTATCTGGTGAGGATCAGTCTCCTTTTTCACAAATGGCACCTTTTAGCAGGGTACTCACATGGTAGAATGAACAAGGTAGCTCTCTGTGGCTTATAAGAGTTCTAACCCCATTCATGAAAGCTTTGCCCCCATAACTTAATTAGGTCCCAAAAATCCAACTCCTGAAGCTACTAAATTGGTGATTAGTTGTCAATGTATGACATTTAAGGGAACACAAACATTCAGATTGTAGCAGCACTCTTAGCAACTTATTCAAATTCGTGTCTCCTAAAATAGTACTATGCTTTATATGACATCATAGGTGATTTGCAAATGTTAATTAAATAAATGAATATTCAGAGTAGCATGTGGGTTATAGAATTATAGTTAACTTGGATTTTGTTGTTTCAAAAATAAAAAATTAAATAATTTGATATGAAAATTAAATTTAATATCAAAGTTATAAATTCTAATTTTGTAACAATAAATTTGCTGTTACACCTTGTTGGATAGGTTTTCTTACAACATAAAGTTGTGAAGTTTCTAGGATAGGTTTTTTACAGCATAAGGTTGTGAAAGCTCTTGAAAACTTCCGTTATAACTTAACTATTCAAACAGCATTCAAAAACCTATTTAAATTAGTTACATATGGAAGGATATAAAAGTGGATCTACCTAATTATAGTTGATTCACCTAATTATTCTAAACTAAATTATACTCCATGATGCTGCTATGACCTTGCAGAAAGACTCCTTAGCATGATGAAATATCAGTCTTACTGGGTTTGAACATTTAATGGCATCAGAAACACCACCCCCAGTAAATTAATGGAGCAAAACAAGCTTTAAGAACCTATGTCTAGAGAACTGATGTTCTTTTTATGGCTTTAGGTCACAGGGGTTGTTATGTGCTTCCAGGATATAAAATTACATGTTTTATAACTTTTTCAACTTTGTCACAATTAGGAATGTTGGATATCTTAAATTTATACCTTAGTTCTTTGGTACATACATTAGAGAAAATATAAATATTTTTGTAAGGCTTATTAAATAAAAAGATGAACGCACACATGTATTCAACAGGAACCCAATGGAATAATATACAGTGCCTCTTTGTCTGGTATCTATAACATTTACAGTTAAATCAGATCATTATAGATATTAAATTATGTGTTATTAAAATTATAAGCAAATTATTTGCACATAGATAAAGAGATGGCTGTTATCCTTTTCTTTATACAAGGCATTTATCAGTGTCTCAACAACCCAAAACCACATCCATTAACATCTTACAAAATTTTCACATTTACTTTAGAAAATCAAAAATTAAACTGTAGACATTGTGATTATTATTGAGTATTAAAATAAAATGGAGATGCAGTACAAGGCACTTTATCAATTATGTAGTTATAATTATTTGCATGCATACAGCACATAACACAGTTTAATCAGAATATTGTTATGTTGAAATAAAATTTGTCCTATTAATTGGGAAAAGCTTCAACACATTTGAACTTTAAAGAGTGTGAAATAATATGTACAATGGTAATTTTTGGCACTCAGGAAGAAGCAGAATGTTATATATTTTGGATGTCTTTATTGGTCTAGATATCTGCACAATTTTCCTGTTATCTACTGCTAGGCAGGTGTTAAGAGATGGAACTTGAATAGCAAATGGTAATTAAAGACACTGTCTTTTAATCTGTCATGCCAAGCAAGGACTCAAGACTATGAATGTAACACAAGAGAACAAAACAAGAGGGTAAACTATTCGAGCTAAGGTGTAAGGTGGGGCTTTCCCACAGAGAACTTAATACAATCCTGACTATTGGGAATGGGACACAAAGTTATTGACAGCTTATGCAAATCTCTGACCTGCAAGTGCAAACTTGAGCTATGGGTTATGTAGATTTATTCAGTTACCCATTCCAAATGTCTCTTCCAGGCTGACATGTGGACTGGCCAACCAATAGGAGATTGAGAGTATGTGTGGACAGAAAACTAAAACTTTAAATATAAGAAGACATTTCCCTCCCCACATAGTAAAATATCATATAACTCATATGCATAAAAATTGGCTGACCACTAAATATTACAGTTGAATGTAAACTGCATATTATCAGGGGAATACAGGTGCTTTACTCTCTTCCTTTTCATATGCCTTGTCAAGAAGAATTAAACAGAAGCTCTGAAACATTGAGTTAATTGTGCTTTTTAATGGGTTCCTTAAAACAGGTATGACTGTCATTCTTCCAACTTAAATAAGCAAAACTATGCATATGAATTATTAAATAATTCTATTTAATACATTATTAAATTTTTGTGTCTGTGAACTTGAGTAACCAAATTAATTGAAATGCTGTATTAGATCATAAGCTCCTTTGAAGTTAATTACATCAGTTGCTAGAAAGAATTTTCCAAGATATATTGAAAATATACCAAGCTATAAATATTTCCAAGGTATAAATTACAGCAAAAAATGTTTAAAGTGTGGAATATAACAATGGACCATGGTGTGTGACCTTGAGTCAATTGACAATGAATAAAATATAACATATTAAAAGAATTTTTTAATTATTACTTCAAACCATTTAAATGTCTTTACACTAATAAAATGCAATCTGTACTAGGCAGCAGGGGAGGAGGAATTGATGTCTCTGTTGTAATATTAATACCAGTTAGAAGACTTTGTAATATTTAGAGCCCAAGTGGGCTGACATCTACTAAATGTCATAATTTTATTCCTTGTTTTCTGTTAGGATGACCTTGGATAAAAGACAGCATCTTTTTATTTTAGCTTCTTTATGGTAAAATATACATGATTATAAGTTTCTGCTCTTATTTAATGTGTTTATTTGATGATATCAGATTCTGATTCTGAAACCATGAAAGCTTGAGAACCACCTATGTGGAGGTTATTGTAGAGGAGACATTAAGAAAAAACATCTGTGACATTTTCTTCCTATACCTGCTTAGCTTCTAGGAAAAAATAACCATAGAAAAATAAGTGTCAGTTTAATTCTTCAAACTTCCAGTATAATTTTTCTCATTGGTTCATTTTAACTTGTGCTCAGTAGGTTTTTAGGTTCAACCTAAAATTATCTGCTTACATTTAGAATTTGTTTTCTTTTTATTCTATGTTCAATAATATAAACCTGGTTGGGATTGGGCTATAAGATTTGTATCTTTAATAGGCAAGGGTTGAACAGGATCTTTTTTTAACCTGGACTGGCATATTGATGCCTCATCTATGTTTTGATTTAATGCAAAAATAATCCTGAATCTGTGAAATATATTGATTTTGTACTTTAATGTGATTGCTTTATCGACACCTTGACATTTCCCTCTCTCAACATCCTATTAAAAGATAACTTTGAAAACATGAAATGCTAATGGTCCTTAGGCTAGGGTCAGAAATTTATTGCCATTTCTAGTGTTGTTAATAGGTTTAGCTTGGGTTTTATTTATCTATTTATGAGATGGGTCTGGCTTTGTCACCCAGGCTGGAGTGCAGTGGGATGATCACCGCTCACTGCAGCCTCAAATTTCTGGACTCATGTAATCCTTCTGTCTCAGCTTCCCAGATAGCTAGGACTGTAGATGCACACCACAATGCCCAGTTAATTTATTTTTATTTTTATTTTTTCATAAAGACTGGGTCTTGCTATGCTTTCCAGGCTAGTCTCAAATTCCTTGGCCTCCCAAAGTGGTGGGATTACAGGTGTGAGCCACCATGCCTGGCCTAGCTGGGGTTTTAAAGTATAGTGAGACATCTGGTATGGGTGGGAGGTTGTCTTCATCACATGAGGCAGGATGGGAAAAGAGCAGGGAGACTTGCAGCTAGTCATGGAAGTGGGTCCATCCACAAAGGTATATGTTATTGCAGAAGTTGACTGTTAAAAAATTTTATTCTTTTATATTCTGCTTTCATGAAAGCACTGACTCTGCTCTGTGTTAAAAAAAATTAAAAGAATATATGTGTTCCACAGATAAGATAAAATATGCAAGGGCTGAGTAGTGTCCCTCAAAGTACTGAGGAGAGGAAACCGTGGCTGACACTAGCCAACACTTGCTAAGTTCCCCAGAAATGGTGCTTACCATGTTATCCCCAAACAAAGACAGCTGACATTATGGAAAGATATTGGGACTAAAACATCCTGGAAAACCTCTCCAAAGCATGTAATTAGAATTTCTTAGCAATATCTAAGGATTAGTAAGGGGTTGGAAGGGCTGAGTTTCCATTATGTGACTTTCACACTCCCTATGAGTCTAGAGCTCATATCTCTGTAATGTGTCTTAGAGGAAGATATCAAAAATAAACAATTGCTGTTTATGCCATGAAATAATGAAAATGCATTGATAGATCAAACTTGAAAGTGTGATATGTTGTTTTCTCTTATTTCTAACCAAATACATATTACATTCAGATATTATATTAGAAAAATGGGTTAATTAGCCAGATAGTATCAGTTGCTAAATATTGCCTCTGTGGTACTTAGTGAACTTAGGCAATAGATTGATAACACAAAACATTAAAATGCAGTGTTTATTTACAAATGGAAATAATTCTAAACTACCTGATCTTTTGAGGTCCATAAACTGAAAATGCTTTAATCACCTAAATTCTGGAAGCTGAGAAATTAATTTATTTAACAATTTTCAAAATAGTGCGATATTCAAGAGCACAAGGACACTCCATGACATTTTCACTGTAAGAATTCTTCATGAAGTACAAGTCATTAAAAATTTAAGGAACGTAAGAGACTTAAAAAACAATTTCTTCTCGGTTCAGATTTATTTAAAGAGTACCACGATAGTGGGTTCTGATTCAGGAGGATAAGTTTACCTTGATTATCACAACAGGCAGGGTCTCTTTGTTGACTGGAAATACAACAAAGCCGTTTATCTTGTAGAAGGGCAACTAGAGACATATTATGGGACAGGTCAGCTGGACCATTGCCCAGGGCTGTAATCCATAAGGAATGTCAAAATGTCATTAAAAGGCAATGAGGTGCAGAACATCTTATTTACTAGAACTCCCCTAGAGGGAGAATATGTCTTGTAGTTCAAAGGGATACTTTGATAAATTACCAGTGGTGTGGGTTAAAGAAGAGGAGGGGGAGAGTTGGGAGGGTAGGAAATGGGAGAAACCACTAGATTGGATGCCAAGGTAGCTTCCATGTGGGAGAAGTACAGGAATTTACTAATACTCTCCCCAAACACACATATACACTCACACACAAACACACACAGAGAAAAATGGGTTAGTATGATCAAGTGTTTTTACACACACACACACACACACACACACACACACACACACACACACACGGGTTAGTATTATCAAGTGTTTCCACCAGCAATTTATTTCATAAATTGCTAAATACATTCTAACAATCTTAAACTCTGTACTAACTAAACCTAAATCCTAACTACTATTTTAAAAAATATACCTTTATTTTGATTCAGCTCCAAGGTCAACACCATCCCCAAATTTGAACTTAGCACTTCTTGCCGAATACGAACTTAGCAGTTCTTGAGCCATTTCATCTAAAATGCACAGAAATTTATTGCTTTACAAAAGCATGTCTGGCTTCTAGCAAATTATTTTTATTAGGAGAAACAAAATGCTGTGATATTTAGCAGGAATTGTGATATATCATTTATACACACACTACACTTTGTGTAATCCTTACCATGGCCCTAGATGACTTACATATGCTAAGAATCAGGACTCTAGTCCAATTCAAGTCTGTCTAACCCCAGAATCCTTAGCATTTTCAATGTATTTCTGGAAGTAGCCTTAATTTAGGTACCATAAACCACAGTTGCACTTTTTACCACCTAATGTGTTAGTAGGGATTATTTTACTATTACATTTAGTTACAGAAAATAAGTAGGCTAAGTATACTGAAATATGGAATACATGCTGCAGGAAAAAAGGCACACATTTTTTTAAATAACAGCTTGGTCCAATATTAAAGTGCTGTTACTTTGCTCTGTGCTGTGGTTCTTTCCACGTGTCCCTTTCCTTGATTTCTCTCACTGAACGTTGTCTTCCTTTGTTCCTTATCTCCTATAGTAGAAGTGAACTGCCCACTGCGGCCTGTGAGTTTCTGGCCTGGCTTGTCTATATACTCTCAACAACAGGACATTGTCAAATCCTGTAAACCCTGATTCCCAATTCCTTACCTCAACCACTGACAGATTTGAAAAATCCAAATCTGTTGTACATTGGTGATGGAAGTCAAATAGTACAGCCATTTGTGAAATCTGTTTGGCAGTTTCTTATAAAACTAAATGTGTAATTACCCGTATAACCCAACAATCTCATGCTTGGGCATCTATTCCAGAGAAATGATAGCATACATTCACACAAAATCCTACACAATATCCATAGCAGCTTTATTTGTAATAGCCGAAAACTGGAATCAGCCCATATGTCCTTCAAGAGGCGAATGATTAAACAAATTTTAGAAAATACATATTGCCAAATATTCATAATAAAAAGTAATAAACGAAACGTGCAACAATTTGGATGAATTTTCAGGGAGTTTTGCTGAGTGAAAAAAGCCAATCCAAAAAAGTTGTATATTGTGTAATTGTACTTATCTAAATTATTTAAAATGGTAAAATTTATGAAATGAAGAATAGATTATTGGTTGTCAAAGTTTAGTGACATCAGAGGGGCAAGTGAAAAGGAAATGAGTGTGAGTACAAAATGGCAAAAAGAGAGATCCTTGTGATGTAGGCGGTGTTTAGTATCATGCCGGTGACTGTGGTGATAGACAGGCAAAGATGTACAGATGATACCATATGTGAATCTATAATTATCGTGCTTTTAAAAAGTAGATCATAGTTGTTCCCCAAATGAGTGAATATATGAATGAATGAATATCTAGTTGCCTGTAAATCTAAAAGGAATTATGACTCATCTTCTTTTTTTACTATGTAATTAATGACCTAAAATCACATTTAGATTTGCTAGATTCATTCATGCCAGCTATAGCAAATAGAAATATGAGCCTTTTTCTAATGGGAATGACATGGACAATATATTTAACTTCTAATGTCAGTACTATGTTGTAAGGTGGCAACTATTGACCATAGGTTAAACTAGAGCTTAAATTATTTTAAAGCTAAAGTCATATTTTTTGATTGATGAATCCCAATATTAAACAGATTTATGACTAACTTTATAATATTGTTATTTAAAATATGATATATAGTTTATGATCTCTTCCAATGTACTAGGAAACTACATTGCCCAAATTCTGAGTAATGCATGCTTTATCAAGAATTTTCAAGATAAAAGCACTGGGTAGATGCTATTAGGAAAAATGCTTTTTAGATGTGACACATTACAGTGTTTTTTTGCCTTTTACATCTAAAAAGAATCCTGTTCTGTCTACGGTTCTCCAAAGTTTCATGCCCATTTGAAAAACATTCTGTCAGTATTCAAGTTTTATATGAACATGCCTGCTCATTAAGTTATAATGTTATATTAACATATAGATATAACATCAAATGAAAACATAAAATAACAAATTACACTCCAAATACTTATAAAGAAGTAGATAATCTGCTCTTTGATATCTCTTATTAAATGAAACCTGCCTAATGTAACATATACATAGGATTTAGGGGTGATTGGAAGACATTCCAGACTTTCCAAACATAGATCTTTTGATCAACTCAGAACAACAGAATTGAATATTTGACAACTAAATTTTGACAGTTGACACTAGTACACCATTTTTTTTCCTTGTAACATTTGTGATTGATTTGGAAGGACAGTGTCTGAACACCAACTTCCACTTTAAGCTCAACCTGATAAGACATAACAAAACTAACTTCTAAATGTTTATTTTCCTTACTTCTGTGAATGAGCTTCACTCATACTAAAATTGTGTAGGAAGCAAAGCTCATGATGTTGTGTGGGTGTATTTTGTGTTTCCCACTTATTTTTGTGTGGGTTTCCAATTTTTGATAATTACAGCCTTTCCAAGTAAAGAATTTTATGAAAAATGTTTATGGATGGACATTGTTGAAATAAGCATGATAATTACCCAATTTCTGCATTCTTAGTAATGTCAGGATTTCTAAATAGCCAGCTCTGTTGTTCTTTCCATGATATCTCATTTTGAAGAGGCACTTATTACATTTTACAAAGCTTAGTGAAAACTTAATTTGCGTAAGGTCATATATTTAATATGGGTGTCAGGATAATTGGACAATTAAATGCAATGCCTTAAGATTTGATTTCTTCTTACCAATCCACGTAATTATCATTAACTCCATAGGAACGCCTAAGAGGTATTTCCTGAAAAAATACAGGATGTGCTATCAGCATAAGGCATTATAAGGAAGAACTACTTACAATCAAGTTTTAGACCCTCAAATATATTTGACATGTAATTTGGGCAGAGATAGTCAATAAATATCTAGTATGTTTTGATTATGTGCTAGACACTGTTCTGGACACCAGGGGGAATACACACGCACACACACACACACGTGTACATTAATGAAGGAGTTAAACTCTGATGTAATTAATTTTAGCTCAAAGTAATACTAAATGAAACTGTTGGCAAGTGGAGTGATATAATCCTGGAAATATACTGATTTTGGAAGTCTTTTGAATACATTTAGGAACACAAAATATTGAAGGTCAGAGGCTGGTGCTGAAGTTTTACTGATCATTTTATTTGTGATGATCAAAGCCTTAAAAAATTGTGATACTAGAAATATGGTGCAGTGGGGAGCTGGGGAGAGATAGCAAGGGGAGAAATGCCAGATGTAGGTGATGGGGAGGAAGGCAGCAAATCACACTGCCACATGTGTTCCTATGCAACAATTTTGCATGTTCTTCACATGTACCCCAAAACCTAAAATGCAATAAAATAAATAAATGGGGAAAAAAAAAAAGACCAGTATTACCCATGATACCAAAACCAGACAAAGGCATCACAAGAAAAGAGCTATAAATTATTCTATTTTTAAAGGTCTTGTTTATTTCATGTTTGTAAACAAAGTAAGTTAATTTGCCTGATGCACACAGCATCAGGCTGAGACGCTGGGCTGCAGCAGAGAATGAAGTTTAATTGTAGGGCAGCCAAACAAGGAGACAGAAGGAAACCTCAAATTATGTGCCCCTATGGAGTTTGAGGGTAGAGTTTTTAAGGGTTTTGGGTTGGCCAAAGTATGATTATTGATCGGTCAAAGAGTACAGAGTGAAGTCATGGGACAGGAAGATACAGAAGCTGTGTTCTCATGCTGATTCCAGTCCTCTGTGGGGTTGGCGTCAGCTGCTTGTTGGCATCAGCTGTTTCACTGCAATTTGGGAGCTAAAAATCATCTTAAGTCATTCTTAAACAAACGTCTTATGAATTTAGTGTTAGAGAACCTATCTATTTTAAACAAAAGCTTTATATTTCTAATGTCGGAAATTCTATCTATAGGAACAACAAGGATACAAATGGTATCTAGTGCTACGTGACTTTTGGTTACAAAGAAATGGGCCAAAGTGCAGCCTGATTAATGCTTAATTATAACTCTGTTTCATCAAGAATTCCTGTTAACCCTGTAAGGATGGCTTCATGTTTACTTAATTCTTTCTCACAGTGATTTATCTTTGCATAATTTTAAAGAGCCAGAATCCATGTTTGTGTTAACATGACTTTAATTCCATTTTGTTTAATAAATACTCTTTCATCATGTACTATAAAAAAAAAAAAAGAAATACGGTGCAGTATTGGGAGCCAACCCAGATGCTCCATGCCTAGTGAAGTTATAAGAATAATATGATCTGTATGTGCATATGCTCATCATTATGCAAAGAGTAAAACATACTGTATCAAAACCTTTCAGAATACAATTATTTTGTCAATGCCTTATGGAACCAGTCATAGAAATATACTCATGTTAGAGCAGCAACATTGTTTAGGTACTTGAAGAATACATACAAAGATCATTTTTAACATAGGAAGTTTACTAAACTAATAATTCTTAAATGTTGGTCTAATAAATAAAGTTTATACATGTTTAAAATCTCTTCAAGGTATATTTGTTTCTGTAATCCCAGCACTTTGGAGGCTGAGGTGAGCAGATCTGCTGAGGTCAGGTTTTCAAGACCAGCCTGGTCAACATGGTGAAACCTCACCTCTACTAAACAAAAACAAAATTAGCCAGAAATGGTGGTGTGGGCTTGTAATCCCAGCTACTCGGTAGGTTGAGACAGAGAATCACTTGAACCCAAGAAGTGAAGATTGCAGTAAGCCAAGATTATGCCACTGCACTGCAGCTGAGGCAACAGAGTGAAGAGTTTCTTTTTTTAAAACAGAGTAAACCTGTGTATGTGTGTATACATGTATGCCTGTGTGTATATGTTGTGAGATGTTTGATGAAGATTCTTTTCATAAACAGAAAACAAACTAAATTTTTCAACTCCTTTTCCTGCCTCTTTCTACTTTGATGGGAAAATATATAAATAGTATGGTAAGAAGAGTAAGAAGAGAGCTAAAAGTTATTATGAGCTGAATTTGAATGCTGATAAAACATTCTTTCATAACTAAAATAGCAACTGTTTAAGGAGCTTCAAGGGTAGCTAGACCTGTTCTTTCGAAGATCTGAAACTATTTATCAGGCTTTTGGGTCTCAGTTTTACTGTACTCAACGCAATTTGGGACATGTAATTTGGGCAGAGATAGTCAATAAATAACTAGTGACTTTTGACTATGTGCTAAGCACTATTCTGGGCACCAGAAAAATATCAGATAGTCCAAATCCCAGACCCTTAGTTGTCTGGCACGAGGAATCTAACATCTGGGAAAGAAAATTCAGCAAAAACAGAAGAAGTAGAAAAATCACAGTGAATAAATGGAGTATGTGAGGGAAGGGTGGATTAGAAACTAGAGCAGATGTAGGGTACTGCTGTGTTTTGAGGGATCATAATTAATCACATTTTTCTTCCCCTGTGAGTTGCAAACCAACTGAGAAATAGACATGGAGTTGGACAGATGGAGAAAAAAACTTTAGCTTTATTACTGCTAAAACTGATGACCTAGATATGTGGCCACAATCTGGTGTTCTAATACTTGGTCTCTGAGATGAACTTCTCCATACAGAGCTACAGCCTGCCCCAGTAGCATTACTGGAAGATTAGGGAACATAGCCAATGCATTGTCCTGTCCCCAGCCAGGGGCTCAACCACCCATGCCTAGTTCCTTCCCTCTAATTTATCAGTCATATCTCATCAGTCCTCTCTGGGTTATAGTGAATAAGGGGGCTTAAGGATAGGTAGACATGTTCTTTCAATACATGACCTTGGTGAGGACTGGAATGAGGATTTCTTTCCTATGGAAATGTGAAGAGTTTGCTTCAGGTTATTTTAGGTGCAGGTAGGAAGACCCTGGATAATAGGCCAGAGCTACATGAACCAAATTAAAAGAAAAACAAAAAACAAAAAACCATAAGGTCTTTAGCAAGTGTCTCCTGGTTGGAGCAGGTAATTTGGAAACCTTGGTTGAAGTTTTAACTATTAGCAGATGGCAAGTGATTATCTTTGGCAATCATAAAGTCCTCCCCAAAACGAAGTTTTTTTTAAACTTAGGAGGACTACCAATGTAATGATGGAAAGTGTAGGGGGAGTGCATAGCACAGGGGACATGCCAAGGGTGCCAGGGGGTTTTTCCCTGGGTAGAAAATCCAGTTTTTGCTGTCATGATAGGTGAGACAAGCAGACAAGAAGTAAGGAAGTAAACAATATATCTGCTAGTTTATGGAAAGCATAATGCACCATGCCACCAGGTCATTGTGTTTGCTCAGTACAAGCAACACGTAGGGGAAAATCAATGCTTAGGGAAATTACGTATAGTGATCTAAGTCTGTGCATGAACCCTAGAGCACAAAGTCTGAAAACAAGAATGTGCAAGACAGCCCATCTGATCTAGCCACACAGAATAAAGATTCCTGTCTGAGTATGTTACTGGTACTTAATTAATATTTGGGTATACATTTTTATTTATCAGATTTACTTAATTATGTCTCTGTTGCAGAAGTGAA